>NC_057802.1:12563836-12863836 GCF_018294505.1 Triticum aestivum | reverse complement strand
TCAAGAATAACAGGCAAGTCTTCGTCATCACTTTCATCAATATAATCAGTTTCAATAATTTCTTTCTCTCTTGCCCTAGCAATTTGTTCATCAAGAAATTCACTAAGGGGCACAGTAGTATCAAGCATAGAAGTAGTTTCATCATAAGTATCATGCATAGCAGAAGTGGCATCATCAATAACATGCGACATATCAGAACGAATAGCAGAAGCAGGTTTAGGTGTCGCAAGCTTACTCAAAACAGAAGGTGAACCAAGTGCAGAGCTAGATGGCAGTTCCTTATCTCCCCTCGTAGTTGAGGTATAAATTGTTGTCTTAGCGTCTTTCAAGTTCTTCATAGTGACCAGCAGATATAAATCCCAAGTGACTCAAAGAATAGAGCTATGCTCCTCGGCAACGGCGCCAGAAAATAGTCTTGATAACCCACAAGTATAGGGGATCGCAACAGTTTTCGAGGGTAGAGTATTCAACCCAAATTTATTGATTCGACACAAGGGGAGCCAAACAATATTCTCAAGTATTAGCAGTTGAGTTGTCAATTAAACCACACCTGGATAACTTAGTATCTGCAGCAAGGTATTTAGTAGCAAAGTAATATGATAGTGGTGGTAATGGTAACAAAAGTAACGGTAGCAAAAGTACTATTTTTGGTGTTTTGTAGTGATTGTAACAGTATCAACGGAAAAGTAAATAAGCGAAGAACAATATGTGAAAAGCTCGTAGGCATTGGATCGGTGGTGGAGAATTATGCCGGATGCGGTTCATCATGTAACAGTCATAACATAGGGTGACACACAACTAGCTCCAATTCATCAATGTAATGTAGGCATGTATTCCGAATATAGTCATACGTGCTTATGAAAAAAACATGCATGACATCTTTTGTCCTACCCTCCCGTGGCAGTGGGGTCCTAGCGGAAACTAAGGGATATTAAGGCCTCATTTTAATAGAGTACCGGAACAAAGCATTAGCACATAGTGAATACATGAACTCCTCAAACTATGGTCATCACCGGGAGTGGTCCCGATTATTGTCACTTCGGGGTTGCCGGATCATAACACATAGTAGGTGACTATAGACTTGCAAGCTAGGATCAAGAACTCACATATATTCATGAAAACATAATAGGTTCAGATGTGAAATCATGGCACTCGGGCCCTAGTGACAAGCATTAAGCATAGCAAAGTCATAGCAACATCAATCTCAGAACATAGTGGATACTAGGGATCAAACCCTAACAAAACTAACTCGATTACATGATAGATCTCATCCAACCCATCACCGTCCAGCAAGCCTACGATGGAATTACTCACTCACGGCGGTGAGCATCATAAAATTGGTGATGGAGGATGGTTGATGATGACGACGGCGACGAATCCCCCTCTCCAGAGCCCCGAACGGACTCCAGATCAGCCCTCCCGAGAGGTTTTAGGGCTTGGCGGCGGCTCCGTATCGTAAAACGCGATGAATTCTTCTCTCTGGTTTTTTTTCTCCCCGAAAGCAAATATATAGAGTTGGAGTTGAGGTTGGAGGAGTTCTAGGGGGCCCAGGAGGTAGGGGGCGCGCCCTAGGGGGGAGGGCACGCCCCCCACCCTCGTGGCTAGGGTGTGGGCCCCCTGGTCTTCATCTTTTGCAAGGATTTTTTATTATTTCCAAATAGACGTTCCATGAAGTTTCAGGTCATTCCGAGAACTTTTCTTTCTACACATAAATAACACCATGGAAAGTCTGCTGAAAACAGCGTCAGTCCGGGTTAGTTCCATTCAAATCATGCAAGTTAGAGTCCAAAACAAGGGCAAAAGTGGTTGGAAAAGTAGATACGACGGAGACGTATCAACCATCGGTGTCGTATAGATAGTATGAGACATCACCTTCGGTTGCGATTATTTCCCCCAACACCTGTTCTGCTTCCATGTCTCGGTGCTCCATAGTTTCTGCAAATATTACAACATGGCAACTATTATACAAAACATGACAGATGGATATATTAGTGACAAACATAGACCTAGCTAGCTCATCACAACAAGGAATCATATTAGTGGCCTTGACGCTTCTCTAGGTTTTCGGGTGGCCTCGGCAAAGCTTCTAGGGTTTGGGGTGGCCTCGACGACAACACTCTTTTAACTTGGTAAATTTGGGTGGCCTCGGCAGCGCTTCTAGGGTTTGGGCCGGACCGCCTCTCTCATGATTGTCCGACGTCCGGACCGACAAGGGATTTAACAAAATGGCGCCATTGTGGATGTGCAGAAAATGGTCCATATTTTTCCTAATCTCATCTACCCTTCTATATGTCACGTTATCTAGTGTCAAAGAATTCAAGAAAACCATGACTTCATCATTAGCCGGAAATGACATGCGCATAATGGTACGATGCTCTTCAAAGTTGTTTTGGAACAGAGTTCCCGATAGAATAATTCGCTTTTTGTTACAAAGTTCAGCAAGAGCCTTCCGAATATCGCTATTTGGAAGGCCTTTTCTGAAATTCGTACCAAAAGGCAAATTATTCTATCAGGAACTCCGTTCCAAAACAACTTTGAAGAGCTTCGTAGCATCATACGCCTGTTACTTCCAATTAATGATGAAGCCATGGATTTCTTCAATACTTTGATAGACAACGTGACATATAGAAGAATATATATATATATATATAGATGAGATCAGAAAAAAAATGGATCAACTTGTGCACATCCATAATGGGGGCATTCTTGATAAATCTTGACCCTCGACCCCTGGACGACCCTCGACCCTCGACCGCTCGGTGATCCACGACCCACTACCCTAGTTCCCGACCCTCGACCCCCTCATGGCATGTTTCTCTAGTGTCAAAGGATTCAACAAAACCATGTCTTCATCATTAGGCGAAAGTAACAGGCGCATGATGCTACGAAGTTCTGCAAAGTTGTTCTGGAACGGAGTCCTAGATAGGATAATTCGCTTTTTGGTACCAAGTTCAGCAAGAGCCTTCCGTATATCGCTATTTGGAAGGACTTTGCTGAAATTCGTACAAAAAGACGAATTATCCTATCCGGGACTCCGTTGCAGAACAACTTTCCAGAACTTCGTACCATCATGCCCCGGTTACTTCCGGCTAATGATGAAGCCATGGATTTCTTCGATACTTTGACAGACAACGTGACATATAGAAGACTCCTCAGCGACCCTCGACCCCTCGACGACCCTCGACCCTCTGCACTAGTTCACGACCCTCGACCGCTCGGTGATCCACGACCCTCTACCCTAGTTCCCGACCCTCGACCCCCTCATGTCACGTTTGTCTAGTGTCAAAGGATTGATCAAAACCATGTCTTCATCATTAGGCGAAAGTAACAGGCGCATGATGCTACGAAGCTCTTCAAATTGTTCTGGAACGGAGTCCCAGATAGGATAATTTGCTTTTTGGTACAAAGTTCAGCAAGAGCCTTCCGAATATCGCTATTTGGAAGGCCTTTGCTGAAATTCGTACCAAAAGCCATATTATTCTATCCGGGACTCCGTTCCAGAACAACTTTGCAGGACTTCGTACCATCATGCCCCGGTTACTTCCGGCTAATGATGAAGCCAAGGATTTCTTCAATACTTTGACAGACAACGTGACATATAGAAGACCCCTCAGCGACCCTCGACCCCTCGACGACCCTCGACCCTCTGCACTAGTTCACGACCCTCGACCGCTCGGCGATCCACGACCCTCTACCCTAGTTCCCGACCCTAGACCCCCTCATGTCACGTTTGTCTAGTGTCAAAGGATTGAACAAAACCATGTCTTCATCATTAGGCGAAAGTAACAGGCGCATGATGCTACGAAGCTCTTCAAATTGTTCTGGAACGGAGTCCCAGATAGGATAATTTGCTTTTTGGTACAAAGTTCAGCAAGAGCCTTCCGAATATCGCTATTTGGAAGGCCTTTGCTGAAATTCGTACCAAAAGCCATATTATTCTATCCGGGACTCCGTTCCAGAACAACTTTGCAGAACTTTGTAGCATCATGCCCCGGTTACTTCCGGCTAATGATGAAGCCATGGATTTCTTCAATACTTTGACACAAGGCAAACTCTCGACCCCTCGGCGTTCCTCGACCCTCGACTCCTCGACGACCCTCGACCCTCGAACCCTCGGCGACCCATGACCCCTCGGTGACCCTCGACCCTCTACCCTAGTTCTCGACCCTCGACCCCTCGGCGATCCTCGACACCCTCGTTCCCGATAAAAATTAAGAAGAGGAAGAAGAAAAAAAAGAGGAGAAGAAGAAAAAAAGGAGAAGAAGAAGGAATAGAGGAGAAGAAAAAATAGATTTCTTCTCATCTATTCCTTCTTCTTCTCCTCTTTTTTTGTCTTCTTCTTCCTCTTCTTATTTTTTTCGACGTCCCCCCTCATGTCATGTCCAACGTCCCCCCTCATGTCATGACCGACGTCCCCCCTCATATCATGTCCGACGTCCCCCCTCATCACATGTCCGACGTCCCCCCTCATGTCATGTCCGACCGTCGACCGCTTGGCGATCCTCGACGTCCCCCCTCATCACATGTCCGACGTCCCCCTCATATCTTTTTTTTCTCCTCTTCTCCTCCTTTTTCTCCCCTTTTTCCTCTCCTTCTTTTTCTTCTCTTCTTCCTCTCTTTTCCATACATATAAAAAGTATTAAAAAATACATACATACATACATATAAAAAGAAAGCATATATATATATATATATATATATATATATATATATAAAGCATATATAACAAAAAAGCATATATATAACAAAAAAAGCAACGGCGGCAGCGGCGGGGTGGCAACGCGGCGGCAGCGGTGGCGGCGGGGTAGGGCATGGCGCGGTGCTCACAGAGGAGGCGTCGGGGCGGGCAGGGGCGGGCCGGGCAGCGTCGGGGCGGCGGGCGGCGGACGACGGCGTCGGTGTGGCGTCGGGGCGGAGGACGGGCGGCGGGCACCGTCGGGACAGGGCGCGGCGATGGCGACGGCGACGAGGAGCGGCCTGGCGGTGTCGGGGTGAATGGGAGCAGTTGGGCAAATTTTCCTAAGTGTTGGCTTATATAGCCACACCTTTGGTCCCGGATGGTAGCACCAATCGGGACCAAAGCCGCCCTTTAGTCCCGATTGGTGCCACCAGCCGGGACCAAAGGTCTCTTTTCAGCAGCCCAAAGGGCGGGAAGCAGAGACCTTTGGTCCCGGTTGGTGGCACCAACCGGGACTAAAGGGGGGCATTGGTCCCGGTTGGTGCCACGAACCAGGACTAAAGGTGAGCATTGGTCTTGGTTCGTGGCACCAACCGGGACCAATGGGCTTGCACAGCGGGATGGTGGTGGGAGTTTAGTCCCACCTCGCTAGTTGAGAGCGCCCCACACCGGTTTATAAGCTCGACTGCCTCATCCCTATTGAACTCCTCTGAACTGCAGGCCTATTGGCCTAATCTGACACTGCTATGCCTGTGGGGCTGCTGGGCCTTCTGCGACCTGAATCCTGGCCCAACTAGCTGGGTTTCTAGTCGTATTCAGGCTGTGGTGGCCCAGTAAGTGGCATTTTTTTTCTAGTTTTTTGTTTTCTTTGTTGCTTTATTTTTTATTTTATTTCTACTTACAACAAAATACTTACTGTTTCTATTTTTATTTATTTTATTAAAGTTTATTTATTTTATTTTATATTTTTTTACTTATTTATTTTATAAAAATTTATTTTATTTTATTTTATTTTGTTTCTACTTATTTATTTTATTAAAGTTTATTTTATTTTATTTTATTTTGTTTATACTTATTTATAAAAGTTTATTTTGTTTCTACTTATTTATTTTATTTTATTTTTGCTTTTTTTATTTATTTTATGAAAATTCTTTTTGCTTTTAATGTTTTGAACAGAAAACACTTTGATAATTTTAGTTGCATACATTTTATATAATTTTAGTTTCAATAATACTAGAGGTTTATAAAAGCTTTTTAGTTGATTCCTTTAGTATCGGTTCTAAGGCTGTTACAAGAAACAATTTCTTATTTAACACTACTTTAAATTTCGTTTCCTTATTTGATACTGAAAACATTTTTCTTCCCTATATAACAACGAGTCTAAATTTTATGCGCTTTATGACACTTTGGTCTATTTTGAGCGTAAAAGACACTTGAAAAGACCCTTTTGCCCCTCATGTAATATGTGTGGGGGGGGGGGGGGGCAGTAGCACACACAACATCGGTACGGGGCAGTATCGTGCACACACACGCAGCAGCATATACACGCACAACAACACACACGCACGCGCGCATACACAACAGCACACAGTGGAGAAGCCACGTTATACGTATAGTGGCTTGACTACACAGGATTTTAGTACGTCGTTCCCGCATACCACGCTAGTTTTTTTTTAGTCTGGCATGCCACGCTAGTTTTTTTTAGTCTGGCATACCACGCTAGTGAACGAACGAAAATTGGAATTTGACTACACAGGCTCATGCATCATCTGCTATTCTGCTTGCAATTAGTTGGGCCACGGGGCCATACAGTAAGAAGAAGGCCTAAATCACGTGATCTCCTACATGCCTCTCCAATGGCCGGGTACAACCGCCGCACCGCGGCGTATTCCCATCCTTTGATCAGCGCTGGCGATCGCCAATCTGGCCTCTGATCTGGCCGTGAGATGTGAGGCACGACCACCTCCGGCCGTCCGGCGAGCCGCTGAGTGACCACCGCAGGCAGATGCACACACAGCAGCACACATGTCCGTGGGAGCACACACCGAGCAACACGCGCAACAGCACACACGCGCGCACACACGTATGCACGGGCGCACGCACGCGCGCACACACACGCAGCAGCACCAACAGCACACGCGCACGCACCCACAAACACGCAGCAACACACGCACACACACGCGCACCATCAGTAGCACAGACGTGCGCACGCACACAGCAGCACGCACCCGCTCACGCACAAACATACTACATGAGGGGTAAAATGGTCTTTTTAGGCGCCATTTAGGCTTAAAATGGATAGAAGTGTTATAAAAGGCATATAATTTAGACTTCTTGTTAGATAGGGAAGAAATTATTTGTCGATATCAAAATAGGGCATAAAATTTAGGCACAGTGTTAAATAAGGAATTCTCTCCTGTTACAAAGGCATTTCATTTAGTACCGGTTCTAAGGCTGGGGCCCCACGAGCACCTTTGGTACCGGTTCGTGACATGAACCGGTAATAGAGTTTTTTAGTTGATTCTTTCTGCCACTGTTTTTTAGTCCCACCTCGGCAAGCGAGAGGCACTCGCAGCGGTTTATAAGCCCTGAGTGCAGAGACGATGAAGGAGATGTGCAATGCTCACCTACACGTTTCTTAGCTTCAGGCCTGGAAATGGTGTAGACTGCACGGAGCTATGTGTAGTTTCTCAAGGCCTGAAGCTAAGCAATGTGCAGGTGAGCATTGCGCCTATCTTTTATTTTTAATAACTTATTACAAGTCCGGACTTTTTTGTGTTCAGTATGCACCATTCAAAGCAACGCCATCAACTTTAAACCCTTTCTTACATAATTTGCTATTTTTCATTCATTTACTAATTTGTTTAGAGAGCTAAATGACTGTGAAATTGAAAAGCACTACAAAATGAACTCTGAAAAGGTTGAAACTTGGCATGATATCATCATGTCACCCAAATAGCATGTGCAAAAAAGTAGAGATGGTTACGACAAAAACTGGATGCACTTCGTGTACAAAACGGACAATATCTTTCGAAGTATCAGGGTTTCATACGGAAACTCATCTGTTACAAAGGGATTTCATATTCTTGAACTTATTTGAACTCCAGACTTTTTGTGTGTTCAAGATGCACCATTCAAAGCCACATCATCAATTTTCAACCCGTTCTGACTTCGTTTGTTATTTTTCATGCATTTACTGATTTTTTTGAGCTACAAGAACCCTGAAATTGAAAAACATTTCAAATGAACTCTGAAAAGGTTGAAAGTTGGCATGGTATCATCATTTCACCCACATAGCATGTGCTAAAAAGTTGAGAGGGTTACGGCAAAAATTGGATGCACTTCGTGTACAAAACGGACAATCTATTTTGAAGTATTAGGCTTTCGGACGAAAACTCATCTGTTACAAAGGGATTTCATTTTTTGAACTTATTTGAACTCCAGACTTTTTGTGTGTTGAAAATGCACCATTCAAAGCCACATCATCAATTTTCAACCCTTTCTAACTTCATTTGTTATTTTTCATGCATTTACTAAATTTTTAGTCTATATTACCCTGAAATTAAAAAGCATTTCAGATGAACTGTGAAAAGGTTGAAAGTTGGCATGATATCATCATTTCACCCACATAGCATGTGCTAAAAAGTTGAGAGGGTTACGGCAAAAAATGGATGCACTTCGTGTACAAAATGGACAATCTCTTTCGAAGTATTAGGGTTTCGGACGAAAACTCATCTGTTACAAAGGGATTTCATTTTTTTGAACTTATTTGAACTCCAGACTTTTTGTGTGTTCAAAATGCACCATTCAAAGCCACATCATCAATTTTCAACCCTTTCTGACTTCATTTGTTATTTTTCATGCATTTACTGATTTTTTAGGCTATATGACCCTAAAATTAAAAAGCATTTCAAATGAACTCTGCAAAGGTTTAAAGTTGGCATGGTATCATCATTTCACCCACATAGCATGTGCTAAAAAGTTGAGAGGGTTACGGCAAAAACTGGATGCACTTCGTGTACAAAACAGACAATCTGTTTCGAGGTATCAGGGTTTCATACGGAAACTCGTCTGTTACAACAGGCATTTCATTTCTTCACATGTAACTGCAGTGATATTCTAGATCAAAGAGGCATCATCATAATAGTTGTGGAGAGAAAGTCTTCATTTTTTTCTTTGCTTGTGTCCTTTGCTTATTGCGCCGTAACCATGGATAATCTTCATCGTTTAACAGGGCGCTTGGGTCAGCCTTGACTTTGAAGGGAGGAATTTCATGAAACTTTTAATAATCTTCAGACATGTCTATCTTTCCCTTCACCCCACAATGTCTCTTTTTCCTGAAAGAACTATGTGGTGCTTTGACTCATCGTATGATGTATTCGCTTCCTTATCTTTTCGTTTTCTCGGTTTGGTAGACATGTCCTTCACATCGAAAACCTGCGCCATCATTGGCTAGGACGAACGGTTCGTCTGTGTACCCAAGATTGTTCAGATCCACTGTTGTCATTCCGTACTGTGGGTCTACCTGTACCCCGCCTCCTGACGGATTGACGCATTTGCACTTAAACAAAGGGACCTTAAAATCATGTCCGTAGTCAAGTTCCCATATGTCCACTATGTAACCATAATATGTGTCATTTCCCCTCTCGGTTGCTGCATCAAAGCGGACACCGCTGTTTTGGTTGGTGCAGTTTTGATCTTGGGCGATCGTGCAAAATGTATTCCCATTTATCTCGTATCCTTTGTAAGTCAATACAGTCGAAGATGGTCCCCTGGACAACGAGTACAGCTCATCACAAACAGTATTGTCACCTATGAGACGTGTTTCCAACCAACTGCCGAAAGTCCTGATGTGTTCACATGTAATCCAGTCGTCACACTGCTCTGGGTGTTTGGAGCGCAGACTGTTCTTGTGTTCATCGACATACGGGGTCACCAAGGTAGAGTTCTCTAGAACTGTGTAGTGTGCTTGAGACCAAGAATGCCCATCCCTGCATATTATTGAGTCCCCTCGAAGCGTGCCTTTTCCAGTCAGTCCCCCCTCATACCGCGATTTAGGGAGACCAATCTTCTTAAGGCCAGGAATAAAGTCAACACAAAACCCAATGACATCCTCTGTTTGATGGCCCATGGAGATGCTTCCTTCTGGCCTAGCACGGTTGCAGACATATTTCTTTAGGACTCCCATGAACCTCTCAATGGGTAACATATTGTGTAGAAATACGGGGCCCAGAATGACAATCTCGTCGACTAGATGAACTAGGACATGCGTCATGATATTAAAGAAGGATGGTGGGAACACCAGCTCAAAACTGACAAGACATTGCGCCACATCACTCCTTAGCCTTGGTATGATTTCTGGATCGATCACCTTCTGAGAGATTGCATTGAGGAATGCACATAGCTTCACAATGGCTAATCGGACATTTTCCGGTAGAAGCCCCCTCAATGCAACCGGAAGCAATTGCGTCATAATCACGTGGCAGTCATGAGACTTTAGGTTCTGGAAATTTTTCTCTCGCATATGTATTGTTCCCTTTATATTCGACGAGAAGGCATACAGGACCTTCATACTGAGCAGGTATTCAAAGAAGATTTCCTTCTCTTCTTTGGTAAGAGCGTACTTGGCAGGACCTTCATACCGCGTTGGAGGCATGCTGTCTTTTTTTGCAAATGTTGCAGGTCCTCCCGTGCCTCCGGTGTATCTTTTTTCTTCCCATGCACGCCCAAGAAGCCTAGCAGGTTCACGTAAAGGTTCTTCGTCACGTGCATCACGTCGATTGAAGAGCGGACCTCTAGGTCTTTCCAGTAGGGTAGGTCCCAAAATATAGGTTTCTTCTTCCACATGGGTGCGCATCCCTCAGCGTCATTCGAAACAGATAGTCCACCGGGACCCTTTCCAAATATTACGTGTAAATCATTGACCATAGCAAGTACGTGATCGCCGGTACGCATGGCGGGCTTCTTCCGGTGATCTGCCTCGCCTTTGAAATGCTTGCCTTTCTTTCGACATTGATGGTTGGTCGGAAGAAATCGACAATGGCCCAGGTACACATTCTTCCTGCATTTGTCCAGGTATATACTTTCGGTGTCAGCTAAACAGTGCGTGCATGCGTGGTATCCCTTGTTTGTCGGTCCTAAAAGGTTACTGAGAGCGGGCCAATCATTGATGGTTACAAACAGCAACGCATGCAGGTTGAATTCCTCCTGTTTATGCTCATCCCACACAGGTACACCGTTTCCATTCCACAGCTGTAAAAGTTCATCAACTAATGGCCTTAGGTACACATCAATGTCGTTGCCGGGTTTCTTAGGACCTTGGATGAGAACTGGCATCATAATGAACTTCCGCTTCATGCACATCCAAGGAGGAAGCTTATACATACATAGAGTCACGGGCCAGGTGCTTGTAGGAGATATGCCCTAGAGGCAATAATAAATGATATTATTTATCTCCGAGTTCATAATTATGTTTATGTTCCATGCTATAACTGCTATGGTTCTCGAGTCTGCAATAACCACGAGGCTCGGAGGAAGACTCATATGCACGTGTGGAATAATAAACGGTAAAATGTATTCCTAGTCTGGCCTCTAAAACTAGCTCAAGTGTTGCATGATGGTTATGTTTTCCTGATCATGGGCATGTCTATGTCAGCAACCTTGAGGGCATAATGTTAAGAGAACATTTGTGTTGAATCGACCCGGCATGATGTTATGCTATGAGATTCATTCGTCACAAGTTTATTGGTACATAACACAGAGATGGTTAACGTTTGCATGATTCCTTAGACCATGAGAGTATCGAGTTTCTTCATGCTTGCTTCATGAACTTTGGGGTTTGTTAAACGTCATCCGTAAATGGGTGGCTATTACGGCGGCTTACGGGTTCATGGAAAAGTGTGTCAAGTAACTTGATAGCTCAAGATTGGGATTTGCTCCTCCGACGATGGAGAGATATCTCTGGGCCCTCTCGGTGTTACGGTATCCATCATCGTCTGGCCAGACACTTTGTGATTTGATCACGGGGATGCCGGAACACGATAACGAGAAAAGAGAACAATACCGGTAACGAGGTAACTAGCATAGTGGACAAGTTGTTGATCCACGGGAATGCCAACATGTCTCACCTCGGGTATTTGTAACATATCACGAAGCAACAGGAATAGCACACGGCAACTGGAGGTTCACTCGAATATTTATTCGTGTGGGTATAGGGGTCAATATGGGTGTCCACGGCTCCGATGTTGATCATTGATCGGAAGGGGTTCCGGGTCATGTCTATACTTCACCGAACCTATAGGGTCACACACTTAAGGGTCATCTATCTGCTGAATACTAGACAGGGAGTCTGGGAGAAAATCACCGAAAAAGTTTCGGACACCGAAAAGTTTCGGACAGCGGAATCGTACCGCAGAGAGAGGTCATCGGATAAGTTTTGATGATACCGAAAAGTTGTTTCGGGATACACCATTAAGTCAAATTGGTTTCGGCACATGCCTGATAATTCTTGGAGGATGCCAGAATCATTCTGGAAGCTTTTTGGAATTTTCTGAGATAAAAACCGGAAATGTTCCGGAGCTGCCGGAGCCACTTCAGATGCGTTTCGCAGATGAAAATTGTTTCGGAACGTGTTGAAAATCATTTTAGTGGGTACTGGAAATGTTCTTAGCCCACATAAATATTTTCAGTTTGATCAGACGCTGAAAAATGTCGTCGTGAATAGTGAAATCAGCTTTATGGTTACTTTATCGAAAGCCACCTTTTGGGGCTTTGCTCCAAAAGATCTTGGGGATGACATGGATGGATAGGAGCCATTCTTTGGGCCCCTCATGGGGGTGTGGCCGGCCACATGGGGTATCCCCCCTTGGGGACCCTCTTGTTCCTTGGTTTCACTCCTAGGTCCTTGTGGAAGGACTTCATTCATGTGCATTTTGGGTTTTTTGTGAAACTACCCTACCCCCTTGGGATTTCCTATAAATAGAGGTGGAGGGGCATCCCTCCACACTCATTCCTTGCTCTCATACACATGCCATGCATTATCTGGCTTCTTCTCTCCCTCCCACGAAAAGAGTTTCGTAGAGCCGTAAGGCTGTCTGGTTTCCGGCAGGAACTAGTTCTGGACGGCGAAGCCCTGCCGGATAGATGACACCGTATGTGTGCAACTCTGTAGAGAGATCGTAGTTTCGGTCTTAGTTCGTGAGTGCCTCCCGAAGGGCTGTCCGTGTGACTGTCCGAGTTTCGAAGGTCCTCCCGAAGGGCTGTCCGAGTGACCGTTCGAGTTTCGAAGGTCCTCCCGAAGGGCTGTCCACGACACCGTCCGGGGGGCTGTTCGACCGCCTCCTGGAGGGCTATCTGAGGAGCAGATGAGGGTATACATCCTTGCGGTTGGGAGGTTGTAATCCTAGCTGCGGGGATCTGCACCGCCGATCGTCATCGACTCTACTTCCCGCTGCGCTACGAGTCGGTAACGAAAAAGATCAAACCATGTATGCAGTCTCCATAGTGGTCCTGGGCTGGTGCGTAGGTCGGAAAATTTTTGTTTTCTGCTGCGTTCCCCTACAGTGGCATCATGAGCCGTGCTATGCGTAGATGCAGGTTTCGATCTAGAATACCTAGAGATGTATGGGTATTGCATAATATAATTAGGTAGTAGATGAGATCTATTACTGAAAATTATTTATGCGGGTGACAGATGAAATCTGTTACCCGACGTTCTTGTTGCTTCCCTAGAATTTGCGTTTGCTCAATCTCGAGACAGCATGGTGGAATTTGACAAAGTTCTGGCAATCCATGATCCTGATTGATCATGGAAGTGCTATCAGTTCTTTGGGTTCTGCCGTAGTCAAAAGAAAGATGAAATTCGCAGATGAAAGGGCATTGCAGATATGATCTGCACGGGGGTCATGCGTATGACGAAGTTTAGTATGGGGCTCGAGATTTAATTATCTCATGTTTCATACACCCGAGATGTTAATCTAGCAACTTGAATAATCATACTTGATGATAAAACGTTGGTAGCTGCGGTTTAAGTCAAAACCTTAGAAGCCACGTAAAATAAATTTTTGCATAAACCGATTAGAGGCGTCTAACTTGGTTTTGCAGGATGTGCATGTGATGTGGTATAGCAGTGCTCATACTAATTCGATTATGTATGAGATGACTATATGATGTAATTTGATTAACATGACCTACGTGTCATGATTCGGCATGATGGCTGGAGCCATATGATTGCATTTTAATGACCTGCGTGTCAACCTTGTTGTAATGCATTATTTTGTTAGCTATAGAGATAGCAATATTATCTGGTGCATCGACAAGGTGGTGGCAATCTTCGTGAAGGTGACCACCAATGCGAATGCCGAAGACGAAGAAATGAAATAGTTCTCCGTCAAAAAGGGCTATACCATATCATGCTATTATGAATTGCCTGAGATGTTTATCCCTTATGATGCACCCTTCTTGATTGCGCGGTAGTCGCTTTTATTAGGGTGATCTCTCACTTAAAATATCAAGTAGTTAGTGTTCTCCCAAGTGTAGCACCGTCATGGCACCTATCTTTTCGGGGTGCGCCATGGATGCATGGGTACGAACGATTAGAGAAGTGTGAGGCGGGTGAGGTCAGACCTTGCAGCAAGATCACTTGGTTGTCTTGACGTTCATGGCAGGATCGTCCTGAGCTCGGAACACACGCATCGAAAGATGAGCAAGAGTCACATAGAGATGTGATCGGCAAGTTGGCCTACCGATTAAAATTCCCGTTATGAGATGATGATTCTATGGCGATGAATTGAAGTATGGATCTTGTATCACTCAAAATTAATTGTGAGAGATATTGATTTGAGTGGGAGCGCACTGTTGAATTAACATGTTTAATTCTCAGTGCAATTAATTATGAACACTGTCTAAGTGTTTCTTGCATAATAGTTGTAGAATAATGGCTCGCATTTCCACCTTCCCTATTAAAATTGAATAGCTGTTAAATATCTGGTTAAAACTTTATGATTGGTAACGTAATATGAGGATTGTCCTCAAAAGTGCTGAGAAGGACTTTGTCCTATCGCATGCTTTCCGTATCCTCCCGCTAATGCTATGGATCATGTGACTCTCGTCCTTCGATCCAAAAGCTAGAATTCTGTTACGGTCAAGTGGAATATGTTTGCTTCCATGAAACCCAAACTTCGAAAGTTGGGATAGTTATATGATATTCATGGAACTGAAAATTATTTTCAGATACAAACAAAGCAATGTTTGTTTGCAAGTATTAGTAAAAGTGTTTACTATGCATTTGACTGTTGGGAAAGGGATCCAGAAGAACGCCTGTCATATAATGAAAGGTGAATAAAACAACAACTTAAAGAGAAAGGAAGTGTCCAAAGGGTGTTAGTATGACTTACACGCCTAGGAAGTCCGGGGCTAATGCCACTCTTAAGTTGGGTGCTTCTTCTGAGAGTAGGAGAAATACTAAAAGTTAAACTGTTAGAAGTATAAAGGCAAAAGGAAAGAAGACTGGAATATCCAGCTCATGTATGAATGTCATACAAGTTTTTGATGTATAGAAGGCTGGTCAAAGATATAGTTCTTGCGAATTATGGTTAAACATGTTAATCACTAATTCTTGGGTATTGTGAGTTCATCACAAAATTGCCCGCTCGATTGCATTCTGTTGCAACTCGATGTAAGAACTACTATGGCCTGAAAGACTAGCTAGAAATGAGGTTAAGGTATACACAGGGAACATAGTAAATGTTACTATACCTTCCATCGGTGTATTGCCGTCTGTATTTATTTTCATAATTCATTTAGAGTTTTACAAACTCTATCCCATTGCATAAGGTATCTTGCAAGAAGGTTGTTCATAAGAGAACTTTTTATGTTCGATGTTATGAATAACACAAGGGCCATACTTTCATTATGAATGAGATGTATGTTATGAATATTGATAATAATACAATACCTCTGGGTTTACTTTCATAATTCATTTTAGAGTTTCATACACGCTAGCCCATTGCACAATGTTTGTTGCAAAAGAGTTGTTCATAAAAACAACAATTGTTGTTAAGTATTATGAATAACATGAAGGGCCATGCTTCCATCCAAGATGGCATGTATGTTATGAATATTGATGGAAATATGATACATCCATAACACTGACGCTAAATGTCGCAAGACTAAAAGAATACCACACAAGTGTGGCACTACATTTGGTCACATTGGAGAAACCCGCATGGAAAATTCCATTATGATGGATTTTGAAGTCTTTTTGATTTTGAATCATCTGACACTTGCAACTTTCCTCCGAAAAGTGAAGTGACTAAAATACCGTTCACAGGCCATAAGGAACGAACAACAAACTTATTAGTGATCATACATTTGATGTGTGTAGTCCGATAAGTGTTGTTAGTAGTGGATTTATTTATCTTCAGAAATGACTCAAGTAGATATATGGATATTTACTTGATGAGACGTAAGTCTGGATCTTTTGAAATCATTCAAAAGGTTCTCAAAAATGAAGTAGAAGTTATTGTAACAAGAAAATTATGCTTCTGAAATTTGATTGCACAAAGGAATATTTGAGTTACATGTTTAGCGAATGTCTGATGAGTTGTGAAAGGGGTTTCATAACTTGCACCTCCCGGAACACCACTGCAAGTGGAAAGTCCGTGGAGATGTAATCAAACCATTTATGACATGGTAAGGTCAAAGATGACATAAATAAATTTGCCATTATCCCTTTTAAAGTGATGCTTTAAAGACTGCGGCTTTTACACTGAAAAGAGCTACATCGGGTCTGTTGAAATGAAGCCATGGTATGGTACGCCCAACCATGTTATATCTTTTCTTAACATTTGGAATATGGGGCTTGTGTAAAAGGTTACAAACCTATTCCAAATCAGACAAGTGCTACTTTGTAGGTTATACCAAAATGTTGGGTATTCCTCCCTCACTATACCGAGGCAAATAGTTTTGCCGCGAAACGGTGTGCTTTTAAAGAGAATGGTTCTTTCAAAAAGGTGAGTGGGAGAATAGTGCAACTCGACGAGATAAACAGTATCTACGTCATCAGATCAAAGGAAAGAGACCTTGGAAGTAATTCCAGAGTTTCCTACTGCGACTGATACGGAAGTCTCTACAATAAAATGTAAGAACTTCGGTCGAACTTGCAGCTGAACCACGTAGGCAAGGCTCGTGCAAACCTCTCAGGTGCGCAAACGAGATATTGTTGTTAGACAACATTATACCTACGATACACAAGGAAGCGTTGATGGGCCCTAACTCCGGAATTGGCTAAATGCCAATACAACCCGAATTAGTTTCCATATAAGTGATTCAAGATTTAAACCTTGATACACCTTTCGGAAGACTTAGAGTCTAATGAATATTTATGGAACTTAAAACTGATACGGATAAAAATGTTTTATCCATAAAGCTCGACTTGTTGAAATAACAAGTTCAAGAGTTGACTACGATGAGGTTGTTTTCATCGTAGCGATGCTTAAAGTCGGTTCGGGTTGAACTAGCAATTAATACATATTTCAATCATGAGATATGAAACATGGATGATAAAAGGATTTCCATCTGATGGAAATGAAAGCTAGGACTTGTATATGATACAGTCCAAAGTAATTTGTCGATCCAGAGGATGCTAGTAGGTATGCAAACTTCAGAGTTCTAGCAATGGACAGAAGAGAGCAAAATGGAGTTGGAATCTTCGTGTTTTGATGAAATGGTCAAAGGGGTTTTGACTTCATCAACGGGTAAAAAAGATGCTTGTAATTCAAGAAAGTAAGTGGGAGCGTAATAATATTTCTAAAAACCTTATGTGCTTGGCACATTGGTAATTGGAAATAAATTTCTTGACACGAATTAGGACTTCATTTGAAAATAGTTTTTCGATGAAGTGCTTAGGCTAAATAGCCTCAATATTAGGCATGATGATCTATGGAGATAGATTTACCTAATGGGGCTAAGCAATGAATACATATTGACAAGATGCTAAAACCTTTTAGCATTTAAAACGCCAAGGAGTGAGTCTTGCCAAAGTCACATGGAAAGAGTTTTTGCAAGACTCGGTGTCCCAAAACACTGATGAGTAAAATACATGATGCAGATTCCACACACTTTTGTGTTTGGATTAATCATGTATTCCATGGTATGTAAAACAACCAGATATGTCCGATACTCCCAAGGTGTTGCGGGTATGGATACTAAAGTGATCAAAGTACTGATCGTGGGACAACAGTGAAAGATGTCATTGAGTACTAGAGTGAGTACTGATGATATGTTTTCTTGCAAGCGGAGATCATGAAGAGTTCGTTGTAAAATGATACATCGATAGTCTTCATCTTTTCACCGTGCGATTTTCGATTTAAGTTAAAGGTTTTTGTGTAACACACAATGTGGTGGCATAATTAGTTGGAATTTGTTCAAACTAGTTACTGTGGCGAATTCTATAACAAGGGCTAAGTATGTTGACGCTTTAGAAGCGACAAAGAAGATGTTGAATCATATAGTTCATTCATGAACTTAGTATAGTTCCAAGATGGCTTTTGACAATGGGACACTACTGCAGGTAGTTGCTCCAAAACTCAGTCTGAGGAATCCAGGTTCGACCTGTGATTCACATACATACAAAGCCAAGTCCACACGAAATATGAATTTTGTGAAAACGTGAAAATGCGAGGACATGCAAAGATACACACGGAACTGAAGTCGTCAGATCCGTTGGACATCAGGCTATACCACAAGCGAAGCATATTTACACCGGTGTGCCACAGGTGTAAAGTGCATTAGCATTAACTAGATTATTGACTCTAGTGCAAGTGGGAGTCTGTAGGAGATATGCCCTAGAGGCAATAATAAATGATATTATTTATCTTCGAGTTCATAATTATGTTTATGTTCCATGCTATAACTGCTATGGTTCTCGAGTCTGCAATAACCACGAGGCTCGGAGGAAGACTCATATGCACGTGTGGAATAATAAACCGTAAAATGTATTCCTAGTCTGGCCTCTAAGACTAGCTCAAGTGTTGCATGATGGTTATGTTTTCCTGATCATGGGCATGTCTATGTCAGCAACCTTGAGGGCATAATGTTAAGAGAACATTTGTGTTGAATCGACCCGGCATGATGTTATGCTATGAGATTCATTCGTCACAAGTTTATTGGTACATAACACAGAGATGGTTAACGTTTGCATGATTCCTTAGACCATGAGAGTATCGAGTTTCTTCATGCTTGCTTCATGAACTTTGGGGTTTGTTAAACGTCATCCGTAAATGGGTGGCTATTACGGCGGCTTACGGGTTCATGGAAAAGTGTGTCAAGTAACTTGATAGCTCAAGATTGGGATTTGCTCCTCCGACGATGGAGAGATATCTCTGGGCCCTCTCGGTGTTACGTTATCCATCATCGTCTGGCCAGACACTTTGTGATTTGATCACGGGGATGCCGGAACACGATAACGAGAAAAGAGAACAATACCGGTAACGAGGTAACTAGCATAGTGGACAAGTTGTTGATCCACGGGAATGCCAACATGTCTCACCTCGGGTATTTGTAACATATCGCGAAGCAACAGGAATAGCACACGGCAACTGGAGGTTCACTCGAATATTTATTCGTGTGGGTATAGGGGTCAATATGGGTGTCCACGGCTCCGATGTTGATCATTGATCGGAAGGGGTTCCGGGTCATGTCTATACTTCACCGAACCTATAGGGTCACACGCTTAAGGGTCATCTATCTGCTGAATACTAGACAGGGAGTCTGAGAGAAAATCACCGAAAAAGTTTCGGACACCGAAAAGTTTCGGACAGCGGAATCGTACCGCAGAGAGAGGTCATCGGATAAGTTTCGATGATACCGAAAAGTTGTTTCGGGATACACCATTAAGTCAAATTGGTTTCGGCACATGCCTGATAATTCTTGGAGGATGCCAGAATCATTCTGGAAGCTTTTTGGAATTTTCTGAGCTAAAAACCGGAAATGTTCCGGAGCTGCCGGAGCCACTTCAGATGCGTTTCGCAGATGAAAATCACTAAAACCGGAATTGTTTCGGAACGCGTTGAAAATCATTTTAGTGGGTACTGGAAATGTTCTTAGCCCACATAAATATTTTCAGTTTGATCAGACGCTGAAAAATGTCGTCGTGAATAGTGAAATCAGCTTTATGGTTACTTTATGGAAAGCCACCTTTTGGGGCTTTGCTCCAAAAGATCTTGGGGATGACATGGATGGATAGGAGCCATTTTTTGGGCCCCTCATGGGGGTGTGGCCGGCCACATGGGGTATCCCCCTTGGGGACCCTCTTGTTCCTTGGTTTCACTCCTAGGTCCTTGTGGAAGGACTTCATTCATGTGCATTTTGGGTTTTTTGTGAAACTACCCTACCCCCTTGGGATTTCCTATAAATAGAGGTGGAGGGGCATCCCTCCACACTCATCCCTTGCTCTCATACACATGCCATGCATTATCTGGCTTCTTCTCTCCCTCCCACGAAAAGAGTTTCGTAGAGCCGTAAGGCTGTCTGGTTTCCGGCAGGAACTAGTTCTGGACGGCGAAGCCCTGCCGGATAGGTGACACCGTATGTGTGCAACTCTGTAGAGAGATCGTAGTTTCGGTCTTAGTTCGTGAGTGCCTCCCGAAGGGCTGTCCGTGTGACCGTCCGAGTTTCGAAGGTCCTCCCGAAGGGCTGTCCGAGTGACCGTTCGAGTTTCGAAGGTCCTCCCGAAGGGCTGTCCACGACACCGTCCGGGGGGCTGTTCGACCGCCTCCTGGAGGGCTATCTGAGGAGCAGATGAGGGTATACATCCTCGCGGTTGGGAGGTTGTAAATCCTAGCTGCGGGGATCTGCACCGCCGATCGTCATCGACTCTACTTCCCGCTGCGCTACGAGTCGGTAACGAAAAAGATCAAACCATGTATGCAGTCTCCATAGTGGTCCTGGGCTGGTGCGTAGGTCGGAAAATTTTTGTTTTCTGCTGCGTTCCCCTACAGTGCTGTGATTGCTGCTCTACTCCCCGAAAGGATTAATGCCATCCGCGCTTAATCCAAACCATACGTTCCTTGGGTCACCTACAAACTCAGCCCGGTACTTTCTCTCGATTTTTCTCCACTGCGACCCGCCAGCGGGTGCTCTCAACTTCCCGTCTTTCTTACGGTCCTCTCTGTGCCATCGCATCAACTTGGCATGCTCTTCGTTTCTAAACAGACGTTTCAACCGTGGTATTATAGGAGCATACCACATCACCTTGGCAGGAACCCTCTTCCTGGGGGGCTCACCGTCAACATCACCAGGGTCATCTCGTCTGTTCTTATACCGCAATGCACCGCATACCGGGCATGCGTTCAAATCATCGTACGCATCACGGTAGAGGATGTAGTCATTAGGGCATGCATGTATCTTCTGCACCTCCAATCCTAGAGGACATACGACCTTCTTTGCTGCGTACGTACTGTCGGGCAATTCGTTATCCTTTGGAAGCTTCTTCTTCAATATTTTCAGTAGCTTCTCAAATCCTTTGTCAGGCACAGCATTATCTACCTTCCACTGCAGCAATTCCAGTACGGTACCGAGCTTTGTATTGCCATCTTCGCAATTGGGGTACATCCCTTTTTGTGATCCTCTAACATGCGATCGAACTTCAGCTTCTCCTTTTCACTTTCGTACTGTCTCCTTGCATCAACCATGACCCGGTGGAGATCATCATTGGGCACAATATCGTCTGGTTCCTCTTGATCTTCAACAGCTTCCCCCGTTGCAGCATCACCGTATTCCAGGGGCACATAGTTGTCATTGTCCTGTTCTTCTTTGTTGTCTTCCATCATAACCCCTATTTCTCCATGCTTGGTCCAAACATTATAGTGTGGGATGAAAACCTTATAAAGCAGGTGGCTATGAAAGATTTTCCGGTCAGAGTAAGACTTCATATTCCCACATATAGGGCATGGACAACACATAAAACCATTCTGCTTGTTTGCCTCAGCCACTTCGAGAAAATTATGCGTGCCCTTAACATACTCGAAGGTGTGTCTGTCACCGTACATCCATTGCCGGTTCATCTGCGTGCATTATATATAATTAAGTGTGTCAAAAACCAATACAGAACATCATGGATAGATAAGTGACCAAATTAATAGAAGTTCATCATCACATTAAAACCAAAGTACATACATAGTTCTCATTGAACAACATATAGCTCTCCAGAGCATCTAATTAAACCATACATTGAAACTATGTAAAACATTTCAATGCAACAACAAATGCGATCATAATCGCAACCAAGGTAACAATTGATCCAGCGGCATAATGATACCAAGCCTCAGTATGAATGGCATATTGTCTAATCTTTCTAATCTTCAAACGCATTGCATCCATCTTGATCTTGTGATCATCGACGACATCCGCAACATGCAACTCCAATATCATCTTCTCCTCCTCAATTTTTTTATTTTTTCCTTCAAGTAATTGTTTTCTTATTCAACTAAATTTAACCTCTCGATAATAGGGTTGGTTGGAATTTCTGGTTCACATACCTCCTAGATAAATAAAATCTATGTCACGTTGGTCGGCATAATTGTCATAATCAATAAATGAACCAAATAGTTATAAAAGATAATATATACCACATCCGAATCATAGACAGGACGAGGGCCGACGGGGGCAGATACCAAACCATCGCACTATATAATAACAAGCAATAACAAAAGTAAGAAAATTAGACAAGTATCTATCTAAAGTAAGAATTTTTTTATCTTTCAGAAAGAAGATAAGAACAAGAGGCTCACCACGGTGGTGCCGGCGACGAGATCGGCGCGGGCGATCGACACCGGTGAAGACGGGGACGGGACGTGACGGACCGCTAAACCTAGACAAATCTCAAGGAACATGGAGCTTTGAGGTCGAGCTTCGAGAGGAGAGAGCTTAACTAGTGTGGCTCGGGCATTTCATCGAACACCTCATGTGCATAGGAGGTGAGCTAGAGAACCACAAAGCTCTCCCCTCAACGGCCATAAAAAACAGAGCAGTGTGGAGTGCTCTGCTCGCCGGCGAGGGGGTATATATAGCCACCTCATTTGTCCCGGTTCGTGGCTGGAACCGGGACTAAAGGCCCCCCTTCTGTCTCGGTTCCAGCCACGAACCGGACCAATGGCTGTGGGCCAGGAGCGAGGACCATTGGTCCCGGTTCGTGCCTTGAACCGGGACAAATGGGTCCAGACGAACCGGGACAAATGCCCCATGAGGCCCGGCTTGCCCCCTGGGCGCACGCACCGGGACGTATGCCCCCCATGGGTCCCAGTTGATGACTGAACCGGGACTAATGGGCTGGCCAGGCCCCAACCAAAGCCCTTTTTTCTACTAGTGACTGCAGAAGATAGAGAGAAAATGAAAGTTATTCCCTATGCCTCGGCCATAGGTTCTATCATGTATGCGATGATGTGTACCAGACCTGATGCGTGCCTTGCTATAAGTCTAGCAGGAAGGTACCAAAGTAATCCAGGAGTGGATCACTGGACACCGGTCAATAACATCCTGAAGTACCTGAAAAGGACTAGGGATATGTTTCTCGTTTATGGAGGTGACAAAGAGCTTGTCGTAAATGGTTACGTCGATGCTAGCTTTGACACTGATCCGGATGACTCAAAGTCACAATCCAGATACATATTTATATTGAATGGTGGAGCTGTCAGTTGGCGCAGTTCCAAGCAGAGCGTCGTGACGGGATCTACGTGTGAAGCGGAGTACATAGGTGCTTCGGAAGCAGCAAATGAAGGAGTTCATATCCAATCTAGGTGTAATACCTAGTGCATCGGGTCTAATGAAAATCTTTTGTGACAATACTGGAGCAATTGTCTTGGCGAAGGAATCCAGATTTCACAAAAGAACCAAACACATCAAGAGACGCTTCAACTCGATTCGTGATCAAGTCAAGGAGGGAGACATAGAGATTTGGAAAATACATACGGATCTGAATGTGGCAGACCCGTTGACTAAGCCTCTTCCACGAGCAAAACATGATCAACACCAAGACTCCATGGGTGTTAGAATCATTACAATGTAATCTAAATAATTGACTCTAGTGCAAGTGGGAGACTGAGGAAATATGCCCTAGAGGCAATAATAAGGTTGTTATTTATATTTCCTTATATCATGATAAATGTTTATTATTCATGCTAGAATTTTATTAACCGGAAACTTGATACATGTGTGGATACATAGGCAAAACACAGTGTACCTAGTAAGCCTCTACTAGACTAGCTCGTTAATCAAAGATTGTTAAGTTTCCTAACCATAGACATGTGTTGTCATTTGATGAACCGGATCACATCATTGGGAGAATGATGTGATTGACAAGACCCATCCGTTAGCTTAGCATAATGATTGTTTAGTTTTATTGCTATTGCTTTCTTCATGTCATATACATATTCCTTTGACTATAAGATTATGCAACTCCTGGATACAGGAGGAATACCTTGTGTGCTATCAAATGTCACAACGTAACTGGGTGATTATAAAGATGCTCTACAGGTATCTCCGAAGGTGTTTGTTGGGTTTGCATAGATCGAGATTAAGATTTGTCACTCCGAGTATCGTAGAGGTATCTCTAGGCCCTCTCGGTAATGCACATCATAAGAAGCCTTGCAAGCAATGTGACTAATGACTTAGTTGCGGGATGATGTATTATGGAATGAGTAAAGAGACTTGCCGGTAACGAGATTGAACTAGGTATGAAGATACCGACGATCGAATCTCAGGCAAGTAACATACTGATGACAAAGGGAATAACGTATGTTGTCATTACGGTACAACTGATAAATATCTTCTTAGAATATGTGGGAGCCAATATGAGCATCCAGGTTCCGCTATTGGTTATTGACCGGAGACGTGTCTCGGTCATGTCTGCATAGTTCTCGAACCCGTAGGGTCTTCACACTTAACGTTCGATGATGATTTTGTATTATAGTTCGATGATGATTTTGTATTATATGAGTTATGTGATTTGGTGACCGAATGTTGTTCGGAGTCCCAGATGAGTAGTCTCGAAATGGTCGAGATGGAAAGATTCATATATAGGACGATGATATTCGGACACCGGAAGTGTTCCGATGGTACCGGGTACATATCGGGTCACCGGAAAGGGGTTCCGGGCACCCCTAGGAAAGATATGGGCCTTATGGGCCAAGGGCGGGCAGACCAGCCCCTATTGGGCTGGTGCGCCCCCATATAGGCCGAATAGGAGGAGAAAGAATCAGGGGAAGGGAGAAAGGAAAGGGGTGGATTCGGCCTCCCCCTTTCCTTCTCTTCCCCCTCTCTTTTCTTCCCCCTCCGACACTTATGGAAGGGGGGGAGGCCGACTTGGAGGAGGCGCCCAAGTAGGATTACTCCTACTTGGGGCCCCCCTTGCTGCCCCTCTCCCTCTCCCACCTATATATATGTGGGGGAGGGGCACCGCTAGAACACACAACATTGATTCCTAGCCGTGTGCGGCACCCCCTCCACAGTTTACGCCTCCGGTCATATCTAGTGCTTAGGCGAAGCCCTGCGCGGATCACTTCACCATCACCGTCACCACGCCGTCGTGCTGATGGAACTCTCCCTCGACACTTTGCTGGATCAAGAGTTCGAGGGACGTCATCGAGCTGAACGTGTGCAGAACTCGGAGGTGCCGTACGTTCGGTGCTTGATCGGTCGAAACGAGAGGAAGTTCGACTACATCAACCGTGTTGTCAAACGCTTCCGCTTTCGGTCTACGAGGGTACATAGACACAGTTTCCCCTCTCGTTGCTATGCATCTCGTAGATAGATGTTGCGTGAGCGTAGGAATTTAATTGCATGCTATGTTTCCCAACAGCCCATTCGTGAGCCTGAGGTCCAAGCCACAGACAGCCGATGAAAGGACTCTGGAGAGGAAGGGGCCATCACCACCATGCGCCACCTACCGAAGCCTGACAACCAGAACCACGCTGCTGAACCACCATTGCCACCCCTACACCCTGCCGCAAATTGACGAGAGCCGCCGCTAGGGCCGAGGCTTCACATGCCACACCACCCACGCAAGGGTGAGCGCGTCAGCTCCCATGCGGGCACCGCAGCAACGCAGCCCGCTACGCGCCTGACCGCCGCCACGACCTGCGTCGAGCACCGCCTACATGCATGCCTCTGTGTCCCGCGCGCAGCACCAACTGGAAAGGAAGAGGACCCCGCCGCAGATGCGAGCCAGGCTTTGCCTGGCCGCGCCCTTCGGCGGCGGTGAGGGAGAGAGGAGGCGGGGAGGGGACTGTGGGCGGTGGCGGCTAGGATTTCGCCCTGCTTCTGAGGGACCGGATGGGGCGAAGAGAGAAAAAGGGCGAAGAGTTATTCTTTCTATTCGCTCAAGCTCACTGTTCCATCCGTATGCACTTGCTGACATCGTTGAGAGCTTTCAAAAATACTACTCCCTCCATCCCATAATGTAAGATCTTTTTTGACACTATAGTAGTGTCAAAAAATATCTTACAGTATGAGACCGAGGGAGTACATCTGGCAGCATCAGCTGGAGGTGTCGTGGTCCTCTCAACCGTGCGACCTTGCTCACAGCCGTGCGCATCATGTTCTCAATTCAAGTTTAGAGTATGTCTTTAGTTGTTCTCATTCAGCGCATAGGTATGAACTATGTTTTTCAGTATCCGTACAGTCTCTTATATGAATTTAATTTTATTCCGAAGGTTTTGTAATACACGACGTACCATGCATTTGAGATGGATGGAAAACAGCAACAACACTGAAACTTGAATATGACGTGCCCGAATTGTTTGTAGGTGCGTCAGTGCATTCTTACCGGTAGGCAGGTGAGACCAATTTATGGGCAGTTTTAGTTAATATATACCACATCTAATCGACGTACGTGTCCATCACGCGGTCCATGCAGCATGCATGCGTGCAAGTACGCCACCACGATGATTTAAAATTTTAAATAAAGTCTTCTGCTGACGGATGCAAAAATAAAATAAAATGAATAATTCAAACGGTTTCTATTGTTACTATATCTCCATCACCAAGCAGCACCTCCCGCACTAGTGTTGAGGAAAAATAAGCTTCTAAAGTGGATGGTTTCAGCTGTTTAAATTCAATCCAATTTCCCAACGTCAAAAGGTCAGTTGCTCTTAAATGGAGTGTCGAGTCGGAAGCTGTTTTCGCCATTGTCTTTGTCGGGTGATTGGTGCGACATATGCCAACGGGTGGCTTATCATTGTGGGTGCCAATAAGACGTCGCCGGTGCCTGGAAACGGGATGAGGCGAAGACATGCACGCCGGCGGATCTTACCTAGGTTCGGGGCTCTCCGAGGAGATAACACCCCTAGTCCTCCTCTGCGGGGTCTTCGCATGATCACTAGATCAGTAAAAGTAGCTACAATCGCTCCTAGAGCTGTTGGGTTCAAGGGAGAAGAAGAACAAGGCTAGCTCTCACTTCTCTCTCTTTTTGGTGTGTGTGCTCTGCTCAGAAGCCAACCCTTTGCATGGGTGCCCCGGGGGGTTTATATAGGCCTACCCCCGGGGGTACAATCGTAATCCGGCTGGGCACTGGTCCCCGCCGTCAGTGTCTATGCTCGCTGGCTTCTCCGCCGGCCGTTGGGGCCCGCCGACTGGTGGCTCCCGCCGGCTGCCGGCCTCTTGGTCGACAGGCCGGCCCCACCGCCTAGGATCTTGTCGGTGGCTGCTTACTGTAGCCTCGCCCCTGATGACGAGGGCTTCGTCGAGGTAAGCGTGGCTACAGTGTGCCGCCTCGAGGGCTCTCACTGTAGCCTTACCTCGTCTTGTCTCCTTAATGTGGCGCATGCTTCGAGGAAGGGGGGAGCCGGCTTCTGGGGGCCGGCTACGCCCTTGGTCGACTGGGGGAGAGCCGGGCCGCCTTCGCACCTCTCTCTGGCTAAAGGGGCCCGCCGCCCGTGGGCCGCACTGGCGTCTGTCGTGGGTGACGTTGAGGCCAGCATGGCTACAGTACCGCGCCGGACGGGAGATGGCCGTCCCGTGCGGCGCCCTGTGGCCATGCCTGCCTCGGGCTTTGGGGGTAGTGGGCCGCACTGTGGCCACACCCCGTCTTGTCACCGTTATGTGGGCGCAGTCTTGGTGGTTGCGGTCTTGGCCGGCTTCTTGGAGTCGGCGTTCTTCATGGCCGGCTCTGGGGAGTCGGCATCCTCTATGGCCGGCTCCCTGGAGTCGGCCATCCCGTGGTTATCTTGAAGGGGAGGTTTGCTGAGGCTGGGTCGCCTTCCGAGAATCGGCTTCAGAGATAGCCGGCTAGGGAAGGCGGCCCAATGCTTGAAATGCTTGAAGGCCCTAAGGCCTGATAATTTTTTCGAAGAGCCAGGGCGGTCGGTTAGGCTACCCGTGGCCATTTACTCCGACAGTCTTTGGTTTGATTAGATCATGAAAGTTGAAACTAATCGTAGCTTGTGTCTTTTGACCACCTTCAGCAGCAACAAAATTAGCATTTATATATTGCACTCACTCCCTGATCACCACAGCTCTTGTTATTATTCATATCCATCGTCGTTGCCGAACTACCATACAACTTGCATTACAGCAGCATGGAGCAGCACCTAGCACTCCGTCTGACTGATCATCTCGAACGTTGTACAATCAAAGATCAGATCAGATCAACACGTGGTAGTACGTGCGTATTCTTAGGATCTTGTATTGAGTGTCGAGGTCGTCACCAAAGACGTGGCATAGTAGGGCCACCGATATATTATTCTTACACTAACATCCATGCTGCAGCAAGCAGTTTGACCTAGCGAACGAACGACGACGACGACCACAACGCAGTTTGACCGGCTGGCCGGGTGATCATCATGCATCAACGCGCGCGTGCTAGTTACCGCCGGCGGCGGCAACGGCGTCGCCGTCGGTGCAGCTGGGCCCGGGGTCGCCGAAGTACTGGTCGCGGCACACGTAGAGGGACCGGTCAGAGTCGGCCGGCTCGCAGCGCTTGCACGCGGCGGCGCATCGCTCGACCTGGTCCAGGCAGAGGCAGAGCGGCGGCATCGACCTGGTGCAGATGGTCCGGTCGCAGCATTCCCACGGCCTCTCCTCGCCGCCCAGCTTCTCCCTCGCCCCGGTCAGCGCCATGCTCGCTTCATCAGGAATTCCTGCGTGACAACGACCATGACAAGCTAATTAGCTACTGCCAGTTTATTCCTTCGACCTAGAGTTTAGACGAACAGTGGCATGCATGCGCGTCACCTTTGCCGTCGCTCGGGAGGCGGATGGTGTTGTCCACGTCGCCGGCAGAAGCGAGGGACACGAGCGAAAGCATCAGCAGGAGGATGGTAGCTGTGGATCTCTTCATGGTGGTAGTGTCCATCAGAGCTAACTTGTGTACTTGGTGAGGATGCTTCTTGGGCTCGCGGGCAGTCTATATATAGCCGCGTCAGGCAAATCACCAGAGGGCACGAGTGCAACGCGTGGCGCTTCCCGCCGGGCTATAGATCGAGGCAAACAGATATGGGTGATCATCACTTCACTTGTAACTACCATGCTTTTTTATTAAAGTAGGGGAGGGGTCAGAAGGCCAAAGCGGTGCGACAGTACAAATTACAAACATCACCCGAAAGATCGAAAGATTAAACAATAGTCTCTGAACTTTTAAAACAGCCCCACTAAGAGCATCTCCAACAATGACTGCAAAAAACATGCACGGGTAAAAGTCAGTTTTAGCGCGCGGGAGGCGGTTTCGCGCGCTCCAGCGATGGCAGAAAAGTTAGGCGCGCGCGAGAAAGCGGCCGGGCGCGCGCTAGTTTTGGCGTGCGGCGTCCGGCGCACTTTATAAATGCAGCGCCCGCCACGCGCCCTCCCACCACTCTCCACCACGCCGCGCGCCCTCTCCCCGCTGGCTCTGCCACTCTCTCCCTGCTCCCTCCGCCGCTTTCTCGCCACGCCGCGCCGCCGGGGAGTTTCGGGCCACCGCGGCGTCCGCGCACGCCCCCCTGGTGCCTTCTTCACCGAGATTCGGTCCGGCGACATGCGCCTTGGCCTCGGCACCATCGATACCGCCCACGAGGCCGCCCGCGCGTACGACGCGGCGACGTGGCGCCTCCGGCGGCCTCGTAGGGACATGAACTTCCCGAACGTGCCGACGTGGGAGCTGGCGCCGGATCTGGCGCCTCCCCCGTGGCTTATCACCAACGAGGATCGTCGCGACAACTGGCAGCGGGAGCGCCGTCTCGGCCTCGCCGAGATGGATGAGGAAGCCAAGGCGTTGTGGCTCAAATGCTTCCCATAGGACGTCATCAAGGAGCGCCAGTTCTACGCCCAAAGGAGGGCGGAGAGGAGGGCGGAGCGAGCCATCTACCGCGATGATAGGCGTTTGCCGAAGGAGGCCGCTCAATTCAACATCAACCTAGGAGCAGCGTCATCCTGGGACTCCAACGACGATCGGTACCTTGACGCTTTAATTTTAGACGTTGGAGGAGGACATCACCGAGACGGAGTCGGAGGAGGAGAAGGAGGACGACGAGGAGTAGTTTTTTATCTATTGTTTTTATAATCAATCGTAGGAGGAGGCTATGAACTATCTATGTATCCTTTTATCTATCGTTTATCTATCTATGTACTATCTATCTATCGTTTTATCTATCTATGCCTCGAATCAGAGTAGAAGGAGAAGAAATATAGCGCATCTTCTAGAGCGGCTCGCGCATGCTATATTTTGCAACGGCCGCTGGAGCCGGCGCTCTGCGGCGCGCAAAAACTACTACGAAGGCACTGTAAACACTTGTTTAGCTAAGTGCATCTCCAACATCAATCAGTCATGCATGCATGCCCACGAAACCAACCTACTCCTCTGTATCAAAATATAAGATGTTTTTCACTGTAAAATCATATTATATTTTGGTACAGTAAAGAGGTAGTGACCACCTCAAACTCGAAGTGTCCAGCATCAACAAAGATGGCATGATTGTCTGATTAACACAACTTATCATAATCATCGATGCTGAGACCATGCAACCAAACACTACCAGCGCTACAACAACGACAACCCGGAAGAAAACAACACGTAAGTGCGCACCTACTACAGTGCGATACAGAACTCCGTGGCTCGGTACACAAGGTCACTGACCGGCCGGCCGGCCGACTCACTTTATTCGTTCACCATCACCCGGTGCAAGGATAGAGCTGAGCGTGCATGGACATCCTAGCTAGCTAGTCATCGCGGCGGACGTGGGCCGCCAGGTTAGATCTTGTGGCACTTGGCCCCGGGCCAGCCGAAGTAAGGGTCGCCACACACGCGGAGGGAAGTGCCCGACTCGTCCTTGAGGCAGTTCTTGCAAGTCTTGGCGCACTTCTTCACCTTGTCGTGGCAGAAACAGGTCGGCGGGGCAGACCTGGTGCACAGGGTCTGGTCGCAGCACTTCCATGGCCTCGGCTTCTCGCCGTCGACGGCGATCTCCTCGCTAACAGCTGCTTCCTGACCGACGACCGGCGGACCAGAAACTCCTGGACCTGCACAGACTCACTATATAAACATTGCACCACATACAAGTAGAAATTCCTAGACAGGTGCTTCGAGTCTGGTACCAGTACCACTTGGGACGTGGCCGTCGTCAGGGTTGGTGCACCTGGGCCCGGGCCAGCCGAAGTAGGAGTCGCCGCACACGTGGCGGGAAGCGTCGGACTCGTCCTTGTCGCACTTGTTGCAGGTCTTGGCGCACTTCTTCACCCTGTCGCGGCAGAAGCAGATCGGCGGGAACGACATGGTGCATATGGCCTCGTCGCAGCACTTCCACGGCCTCGGCTTCTCCTCGCCGCCGACGACGCTGGTCTCCTCCCCCGCCTCCGTCGCTTGACTGACAACCGGCGGACCAGAGACCCCTGGACCTGCACGCACACCGTTACATGGACACTAGTAGAGATACCTAGCGAGCTGCTTCGAGTAGTTTGGTTAGCATCAGTACGTACCGCTTGGGATGTCGTCGGGGTCGGTGCAGTTGGGCCCGGGCCAGCCGTGGTACCGGTCGTTGCAGACGTGCTTGGAAGAGTCGGACTGGGACGCCTCGCAGCGGGTGCAGGCCTCGTCGCAGTGCTCGACGGCGTCCATGCAGCGGCACCGCGGCGGGATCGACCTGCTGCACAACGGGCTGTCGCAGCACTTCCACGGCCTCCTCTTCTCGGCGCCGATCTCCGTCGCTACTTCATCAGCAAGACCTGGATTCATGTATTGGGTGATTATCACATGCAGCTAGCAAAAACATTTGCTCTTCCAACATTTGCTCTTCCAACATTATATGGATTCATGTAATGGTGTCCACACGGTCGTCGGCGACGGCAGCGGAGAGGCGCCCGGCTGCGAGGGCCTCGAGTGAAAGCACCAGCAGGACGGCAGCAATGCATCTCCTCATGGCTGCAGGTCGATCAGCTGGCTTTTGGTGGATAAAACTTACGGGCGCCGGTCCGTATTTATAGTCGCGCGCGCGCAAGATTTATATGACGATCTTGCCGTTGCTGGATGGGGCTGCAGGATGTTCAGTTATTTTATGTACATACCCAGATGCCCCCGACACGGTGCACGCATTGAGTCATGGTATCACATGTCGTGCACGCATAATCAAGCATACGTGGTGGACTACTTTTGAGTCGATGCATGCGTGCGTGCATGTATGGATGCTTGCATAATATTTAAACTGATGCATATTGCGATGCTTTATCACAGATCACTTGTAACTAGGCTTTGGTTAACCTAAAATTAGAAAGTGGCTTAGGGTAGACATGCGGCAAAACCGGATCTGGTCACCGGCGAGCTCAATAGATTCCATAATCCACTCGGAATGACGCTAGATTCGCATACTACAACTAGCTTGGATACTGGATAATAAGACGCATTTTAGTAGTCATCGGGTCCAATTAGTAGATGTACAACCGGGTACTGCAACTTAATCACTACGTGCAATCACAGCCGTCCGCTCTAAATTGCAAGGGGTCAGGTGGGTTACCACGGTACTTTCTGGATCTAGCATGTTGAGCTAGCTTGGCTGCTCAAGTTGCATTCACCTCCTGAGTGATGCGAGTGTTTATGCAATATACTGGGCGGCTGATTTTATGCAATATATACTCCTACAAGTGCAAGGTGCACGGGCACGCCTTACCCCCGAGACGGTGCAAAGCGGCGGGATGGTAAAGAAAAGGGTTGAGAAAGGGGGAATTTATCACGAAAACAGTGCGCCCAGCTCCAAATGCGCTCACTCCACATCAGTTTTGGGTTGGCCTAGCATCGAAGTCTGACGTGGCTCGTTTTCGAACTCTCGCTCCCTGATTTACTTCCGGCTTACAGAAAAATAAACACCCAGACTGATCCACTTACTGATACGGGACACCGTTGGATGGCTCGCGAGGTCTGGACCACTCGGGACGAATGGATACGGGAAGTTTGAGGATCTCTGCTGAAGATGCCCTTACGTACTCTCAAAACGGTGCACACGCGTGGAGGGAATCACGATTCCACGTGCATGCATTGGGGGCATGAAACCATCACGTGGCCTGCACGCGTAAATAGATGATGCTCGCGCATGCATGCTCGCCTTAACCGATGGATTAGCGCACTACTTGAGAGTGTTTAACCCGATGCATCAATTGCAACTAGAAATTTTGTACTTTTCTTTTGGAAGGGCAACTAGACACTGTAGTTAACTTATAAATCAGTCAAAGACTCAGAATCGGTCGGCGGCGAAAACGGATCTGGTCACATCATCGATGTCCACACGGCGATTCCATTTGGATAAGAACGGACTCACTAGTGGATTAGCCAACAACGATATTACTCTAAAAAAGGAAATATGATACTGTACTTTCTCTTTTTGGTTTATAAAGCCACTCGCTTTACGAAAATAATTGCAGTACATCAATTTATGTCGAAATGTTGCACACGAAACTTGGCTGAAACTGGGTTAAAACGTACCAAGTCACTTTGAGATCAGACTGGAACACTATATTTCTTTTTTTGAAATGAGAGCACTATATTTCTTCAGAATCATGTTTGGACCCAAGTAAAATTTACGTGTAACCCATTTGAGTACTCCAAAATTGTGGAGCACTACATGATCCTTTTGGTATGTAACACTTCTTCACAAATCTTCAGAACTTTTTTTTAAGAAAAACATTAGCAGGAGAGCTGCTAAGATTCCATTGCAAAAGAAGAAGCGGATGGCTGAAACTGCTCGGTTTATTAGAGAAAAACTACACAAAAACCTTTACAAAGGACACACCACACCTATCTAAACTAAGTCTAAAACATGAGATGGCATACAAAACACCAAGGGCCAAGCAAACACAATACAAATGTAGAAACACAAAACAGGCAAACGTGATGTCATCGTACATTGCCATCCGTGCTCACATGCAACCCATTCGAATACTCTAAATTTGTGGAACAGTACATGATCCTTTTGGTATGTAAGACTTTTTCTCAAATCTTCAGAACTCGTCACACATAGTATTGTAAATTAAAATATGAAACGTGTTAAAAACCGACATAGATTTTGGGACACATGTTTAATTTATACATATTGAGAAGGTTTCAAAATCCAGAAGTATTTTACTTTTGGGGGACTCAGCACGAGTGAAGGCCGGATGAACATAATAAAATGGTGCCACATACAGAGTGTACACATTCTTTGGAGCACGAGTTTCAGTGAGCACTTTATTTTGAATAGTTCAAAATAATGTTTTAAAGTTTTGAAACATGCTGAAAATAAATCCTACTCCCTCTGTAAACTAATATAAGAGCGTTTAGATCACTAAAGTAGTGATCTAAACGCTCTTATATTAGTTTACGGAGGGAGTACATGGTAATATATAGGTATACTACACATCTGTAAATTCTGATGATGAAATAAATTAGAATGTGGACTACATAAAAAATGAAAAATTCATGATTTTGAAAACATGATCAGCACACACAATATTCACCACTAAAAATCCATGCATTTGTCTTTTTTGTGTAGCTCACATGTTAATTTATCTCAGTATCAAATTTTATGCATGTGTAGTATGCATTGATATTACCATGTAGAATTCATTTTTGCATTTCTTGAAACTTCAAAAAAAATTCAACTATTCAAAATTCAGTTACTGGCACTCGTGTTCCGGAGAGACTTCTGAATAGTTATAGACTAATTTGTACTTACACTATAAAAAATACAAAATTCTAATTACAACCACTACATGCATGTACCGACATTCTCTCACTTAGGGCATGCGACTACAATGACACCTAAGATGATTGCCAAGTTAAATGGGAGATAAATAAAAAAGATTAATTTGACTTTCCTTAGTCAAGAAATAATCTCTTAGTAAGGAAGTTAAGCCTTTTTGTTGTTTTACATGATGCCACACACTTTTCATTTTAATTTTAATCAGTTCTTATGAAGGAACATGAAAATTTATTGGATTCATTGTATAACTTGTTATTAGAGGCATGGAATGTAAAAGAAAATCATCATATAAATCATTGTACTTACCTTTCACGCAAAACCCCACCTCACCTCCTGACCAGAGATGCTATATTTACGGACATGTGTTACAGATTTGTTGTTACGGGCTGAAGTGAAAAATTACGGTTGGAGCTTAGGGGGGAAGGGGGACACCAGTGAAAATCATGGGGGCATAGATTGGTGGAAGAGAAGTCTAGGAAAACCAATCCATATAAAGCTTCGGTAAATGTAGCATTTTGGCCTCCCATCATCTGTCTATCCTTGTAATCCTCCCGGTCTAGATTGTTGGGCTGCCACAGGATGACCTCAGAGCCGTTTGACAAGAACACAAGAGATATCATCCACAATCATGATGTCCTCTCTTCAGCATATGTTGTTTCGTAGACTGCCAGTCCTAGATTGAGAATGAAAACATGTCATGAGACAAGATCCTAAGGCCAAAAGACATTGCATTCTGCTGTCCTCCTCCTCATTTTGAGCCCGAGACTTCCCTCTATGTCCGGCAAACATGAATGCATATCTGGTACTGGTGCCCCTCCCTCCCTGAACCTTTACGGTCTAGTGCGCCAACGTCGATGCATGTCAGACCCGTAGAGAAGCGCAAGAATGAAGGCACAATGGCGGGTAGAATTAAGTATGTGTGCAAGCTAAGCATAGCTCTGATGGCTAGGTTCCATATGGTGAGAGCTGCCCTTTCGGGTTCCAGTTCATAGGCTTGGCACGGGTGGTTGCGTTTTCTGGAGTAATCTTGGGTTTCTAGTGTTACTCTTTAAAGGTAGTGAGCTCGTCAACTACGAGACGTCTATGGCGATCTCGATAATTTTATGACCTGCCAGCTCCGTCTCTCGGATGTGCTCATAAGGTTAGGATTTGTGTGCGTTCATTGGGATGAGCATGGATGTGTGCATGTTAGCGTCTGCATCGGTACAATGTTTATAAAAGAAAAAGTATGTGTGGTGCGGTAGAACATCCTTTTGTTCGTGCAAATCAAATCAAAGTTCAACAACAGCAATCTTGCACTTGTCACTTTGGATTGATCGGCACGGCACGCACACTTATTTTTATTATTATACATGATAAGCGAGTTGAAGTTGAACTGGTACATAGATACTTGGACTACTGTGTGGGTCATGGAGCAACAAGCGAACAGCGAGGGGAACACGGCCGGACATACGCGTACGCGTCATGCTAGCTAGCTATGGAACTAGCTAGTTGCCGGCGCCGGCGACGTCCACTTCGTCATCGTGCGTGCACTTTGGGCCGGGCCAACCTTCGTGTATATCCAGGCAAACGTAGCGGCCAGGGCTGACCTCGTCGCAGTGCTGGCACGCGCTGGCGCACTGCGCCACCGTGTCGTGGCAGAGGCAGGCCCTCGGTAGCACCCTCAGGCACTGGGTGTGGTCGCAGCATGCCCACGGCCTCTCGTCTTCCTCGAGGACCTTCTTCATGGCCGCCCCTAGTGCTGTTGCATCACCACCAAGACCTGTACAAGATGGTCAAGAGATCAATGGATGGTGTGTACGAACTTTGTAAATTATGCTCTCATACTCAGTCGCTTGTATATCGATCTGAGCTGATAGTGGCATGTCCGAGGGCCTCACCTTTGCCGTCGCTCGGGAGGCGAATGGCTGCCACCTCGCCGGAGGTACCGGCGGGGCGGCCGGCGACCGCGAGGGCCGCCACGAGCGAAAGCACCAGCAGGATGTTGGCGACGCTTCTCTCCATGGCTGCACAGCGCGGTACAGATCAAATATTTGCTAGCTTTCGCTTGTGCAGTGCACTGTTTGTCTTGTGAAGCTTGTGGCAGGGCATTCTGTTTATAGCACCGTCGCCGGACAGATCTTGATGGACACGGAGGCGAAGACGTGGCACTTAGCCGTTTACCGCTGCATCCTTTGATGTAGAGAGAAGTCTATTCTACCCCTTGATGTTCATGTTTGGGCTTGATGACCGTTGAATTAGTAGGCTTCTTTTGAGTTTTAACCCGATGGACGATATATCTAGGCATTAGTTAATCTAGTAAATCAGTTGGAGACTCCGACTCAATCGGCGGCAAAACCGGATCTGGTCGCATCATCTCCCAAGCGCGATTCCATTTCGATACACAGTACAGTCAACTACTACGTAGATAGCACTACTGCAATTTTCACGTGCCAGGAACACTTGGCTAAAGCGGTTTCCCACTCAGCAAATTGCATTTTTCGAGTTTTTCAAGTGATAGGGACATTTGGTGAAAGCGGTTCCCATTCGGCAGCGAGTTTGCTGATTGTAGTACTTGGCTAAGGGTACTCGGGCCGAAGCCTTCAGGTAAAGCCTATTTTGTCGAGCGCCGTCCGTCGGGACTCGGCAAACCAGTTGTCGAGCCTTACGTGGAGTACTCGGCACAAAAAATGCACTTGAAGGGCTAGCCGGAGACGGAGGCTATCACGTGGCATGTGACTTTGCCGATAACCAGACAGTGGAACTCGGCGAATTTGAACGCCCAGGAGCGAGGCACGTGGCGTCCAACATTCGCCAAGACGTCATCTTCGCCGAGACATGAAACAAAATACTCGACAAATCCCTACACACGACTGTCACGTGACCAATGATATTTCCCGAGAACCAAGGTGTGCTGAGATACTCGGCATTGTACTCGGCAAAATGTGACGTATGGGTGATGGACATGCGGCAAGCCAGCTTCGCTGAGATTATCCTTTTGGCACAAGGTAGGTCAAACTATTTGTCGAGTACCTTGGATATCTCTCAGCAAAGTTTTGGCAGTGTTCTTTGTGTTCACCGAGAGCAATCCTCGGCAAAGGTATGTCCAGCATAATCCCACTGCCTCTAGTTTGCCAAGAGCTTGGTTAGGTATCTCGGCAAAGACTCCACCGAGATACCAGGTCGTGCCATGTGGCATCTTTGCCGAGTGCAACACTCGGCAAAACATTTACCGCGTGTCAACATCGGGTCCTTGGCAAATATTTACTGCACGTACAAAGCAACCTTTTGAGCCGAGGAGCCGTTTCAGCTTTCTGCTCTTCCTATGATGTGAGTTTTGCTAAAGCTACGGGGGATTATAGGCCAAAGGGAGTTACGGCCTTACGGGGTGGGAACGTGCAAACATGGAGGTTTATAATTGGAATTAGGGGAGGATGGGGCCCACCCCCTAAGATCATTTGATCGTGCAGTGTCAATTAAAGTTGTAAATGTTCATGAAATCTGTATAAAAAAGTTCAAATTTGTCATGAATTTTAAAAATGAATTTTTAGATAATACTCACGAGTTTTAAAAATAAGTTAATCAAATTAAAAATTACCACAAATTTAGGAAAATGCAAATATTGATTAATAGAAATTTTATGAGCAAATAAAAGTGCATCCGTATGCAATATTTACAACCAAAACACAACGGATGTTCATTAACTTTTACATGCACCCAATCATAAAAGTTCCAGTCCGTCTAAATTTTGCCCACCCAGACACATGGCTCCCCCCTCCTCACTCTGTCGCCGACTCCTTCGCAACCTCTACCTCCGCTGCCTCTGTCGGCAAGCGCTTCAACATCTTTGCAAGGGCGGCTGGCACGACCTTTGTCACATGGGGATCCAACTCGTCCATCTTGATGGTTAACATTTTGGTTTCCTCCTAAGCGGCCGCGAGCTCAACCCTCCTCTCTTCGAGCTTTGTCTTTTGATCTTAGAGGTTGATCTTTTCTTCGTCACCGCTATGAAGATGTCAAACCTCTCCGTGTTCTTTTCCTCCTTGATGCCATGACAATTGACAGATGGGTCCTCCTTATTCTCCATCTTGTCCACTGGCCCTTCTCGCAAACCTTCCCTGGCTTTGCATCCGGTTTGCAGGAAGTTGGATGCCCGAATGCATTTGCGAACGTTTGTGCCACCATGTTGGATGGCAAAAAAGATCCGAACGTGATGGCCCGGACGTTTGCGGGCGTTTTAAGACACGAGATGCCCTAGGTATGTATTTGTTCATCGGGGACAGCGAGCTGAGATCACCTTAAATCTGACTTGCACACTTTTTTTTTGCGGGAACGGAACTTTTCATTGATCAACTATGATGATTACATTCAGATTCGACAATGCTAGCTATCTCCCTAGGGGAATTCCGGAGCCAGCATGCCGTGCGCTGTTGCGAGCAGCCCATACAAGCTAGGGTGTGGCTCACCAAATTTGCGTGCCTGCTGATCTTAGCTAGACTAATGTTCCTTTCTTGAGCCAGAACTCTTCTGATCTCATTAACCCGGTACACATACCTCGACCGGTCTTTATCTTTGGACTGCACCATCTTTAACAGCTCGCCACAATCCATTTCAACAAGCAGCGGCAGGTTAGTCCAATGTAGAGCAAGTTGTAGTCCTTCATCCAGCGCTGCCATCTCGGCTTCCAAGGGATCACCACAATTAAAAAGGACCTGTATCACGGCAAAGATGATATCTCCTTCATGATCACGTAAAATCATGCCAGCCCCAGCCGTGCCATTTTCCTTAACAAAAGCGCCATCAATATTAAGTCTTGCATGGTTTGCATCGGGAACCTCCCAGCGCGGTGCTACTGTTATTGCATGTGTGCTCTTCGGCATGCTTCCTGAGAGGTCAATCACCTGCTTTCCTTTTGTCAAATCCGCCTCCGGGTGCTGCGGTATCACAAGCAAAGACGTGATATAGCTCGTGAGAAATCTGCACGAAGCCTCGATCGGAACCGGTGGTTTATCATGAGTGATCTCATTCCTCGCGTACCAAATCCTCCACATGATCATCAGGGAAGCCAACCTCTGTACATCAGACAGGTTGTCAAGCAGACGAAACAGCCATTCGGGCTTGGCATCACGCAGGTCTTCTATGGTCGGGAGGTCCCAGTAGTCTCCCATGGCTGCCCAGAGTGCCGCTGCATGGGGGCATTGTACCAGGGCATGATGTACATCCTCTACCGCATGGCCGCATAGTACACATGTAGGATCTTGCTCCATATGCATGCGGTTCTTGGTAGCTTGAGTAGCTAGGTGTTGGGGAACGTAGTAATTTCAAAAAAATTCCTACGCACACGCAAGATCATGGTGATGCATAGCAACGAGAGGGGAGAGTGTTGTCCATGTACCCTCATAGACCGAAAGCGGAAGCGTTAGAACAACGCGATTGATGTAGTCGTACGTCTTCATGATCCAACCAATCCAAGTACCGAACGTACGGCACCTCCGAGTTCAGCACACGTTCAGCTCGATGATGTCCCACGAACTCCGATCCAGCAGAGCTTCGAGGGAGAGTTCCATCAGCACGACAGCGTGATGACGGTGATGACGATGCTACCGACGCAGGCTTCGCCTAAGCACCGCTACGATATGACCGAGGTGGATTATGATGGAGGGGGCACCGCACACGGCTAAAAGATCAATGATCAATTGTTGTGTCTATGGGGTGCCCCCTTCCCCCGTATATAAAGGAGTGGAGGAGGGGGAGGACCGGCCCTCTCTATGGCGCGCCCTAGGGGAGTCCTACTCCCACCGGGAGTAGGATTCCTCCTTTCCTAGTAGAACTAGGAGCCCTTCGAAGTACTAGTAGTAGTAGGAGAGAAGGAAAGGGAAAAGAGAAGAGAAGGAAGGAGGGGGCACCGCCCCTCCCCCTAGTCCAATTCGGACTAAGCCTTGGGGGCGCGTAGCCTCCCCTCTCTCTTTCCCCTAAAGCCCAATAAGGCCCATATACTCCCCGGCGAATTCCCGTAACTCTCCGGTACTCCGAAAAATACCTGAATCACTCGGAACCTTTCCGATGTCCGAATATAGTCGTCCAATGGATCGATATTTACGTCTCGACCATTTCGAGACTCCTCGTCATGTCCCCGATCTCATCCGGGACTCTGAACTACCTTCGGTACATCAAATCACATAAACTCATAATACCGATCGTCACCGAACTTTAAGGGTGCGGACCCTACGGGTTCGAGAACTATATAGACATGACCGAGACACGTCTCCGGTCAATAACCAATAGCGGAACCTGGATGCTCATATTGGCTCCCACATATTCTACGAAGATCTTTATCGGTCAAACCGCATAACAACATACGTTGTTCCCTTTGCCATCGGTATGTTACTTGCCCGAGATTCGATCATCGGTATCTCAATACCAAGTTCAATCTCGTTATCGGCAAGTCTTTACTCGTTCCGTAATGCATCATCCCGCAACTAACTCATTAGTCACATTGCTTGCAAGGCTTATAGTGATGTGCATTACCGAGAGGGCCCAGAGATACCTCTCCGGCAATCGGAGTGGCAAATCCTAATCTCGATCTATGCCAACTCAACAAGTACCATTGGAGACACCTGTAGAGCACCTTTATAATCACCCAGTTACGTTGTGACGTTTCGTAGCACACAAAGTGTTCCTTCGGTATTCGGGAGTTGCATAATCTCATAGTCATAGGAACATGTATAAGTCATGAAGAAAGCAATAGCAACATACTAAACAATCAAGTGCTAAGCTAACGGAATGGGTCAACTCAATCACATCATTCTCTAATGATGTGATCCCATTAATCAAATGACAACTCATGTCTATGGCTAGGAAACTTAACCATCTTTGATTCAACGAGCTAGTCAAGTAGAGGCATACTAGTGACACTCTGTTTGTCTATGTATTCACACATGTATCAAGTTTCCGGTTAATACAATTCTAGCATGAATAATAAACATTTATCATGAAATAAGGAAATAAATAATAACTTTATTATTGCCTCTAGGCATATTTCCTTCAGTCTCCCACTTGCACTAGAGTCAATAATCTAGTTCACATCGCCATGTGATTTAACACCAATAGTTCACATCACCATGTGATTAACGCCCATAGTTCACATCGTCATGTGACCAACACCAAAAGGGTTTACTAGAGTCAATAATCTAGTTCACATCGCTATGTGATTAACACCCAAAGAGTACTAAGTTGTGATCATGTTTTGCTTGTGAGAGGAGTTTAGTCAATGGGTCTGCCATATTCAGATCCGTATGTATTTTGCAAATTTCTATGACAACAATGCTCTGCACGGAGCTACTCTACCTAATTGCTCCCACTTTCAATATGTATCCAGATTGAGACTAAGAGTCATCTGGATCAGTGTCAAAACATGCATCGACGTAACCCTTTACGACGAACCTTTTATCACCTCCATAACCGAGAAATATTTCCTTAGTCCTCTAAGGATAATTTTGACCGCTGTCCAGTGATCTACTCCCAGTTCACTATTGTACTCCCTTGCTAAACTCAGTGTAGGGTATACAGTAGATCTAGTACATAGCATGGCATACTTTATAGAACCTATGGCTGAGGCATAGGGAATGACTTTCATTCTCTTTCTATCTTCTGCCGTGGTCGGGCTTTGAGTCTTACTCAATTTCACACCTTGTAACATAGGCAAGAACTCTTTCTTTGACTGTTCCATTTTGAACTACTTCAAAATCTTGTCAAGGTATGTACTCATTGAAAAAACTTATCAAGCGTCTTGATCTATCTCTATAGATCTTGATGCTCAATATGTAAGTAGCTTCACCGAGGTCTTTATTTGAAAAACTCCTTTCAAATACTCCTTTATGCTTTCCAGAAAATTCTACATTATTTCCGATCAACAATATGTCATTCACATATACTTATCAGATATGCTGTAGTGCTCCCACTCACTTTATTGTAAATACAGGCTTCACTGCAAGTCTGTATAAAACTATATGCTTTGATCAACTCATCAAAGCGTATATTCCAACTCCGAGATGCTTGCACCAGTCCATAGATGGATCGCTGGAGCTTGCACATTTTTGTTAGCACCTTTAGGATCGACAAAACCTTCTGGTTGCATCATATACAACTCTTCTTTAAGAAATCCATTAAGGAATGTAGTTTTGACATCCATTTGCCAGATTTCATAAAATGTGACAATTTGCTAACATGATTCGGACAGACTTAAGCATCGCTACGAGTGAGAAAATCTCATCGTAGTCAACACCTTGAACTTTGTCAAAACCTTTTTCGACAAGTCTAGCTTTGTAGATAGTAACACTACTATCAGCGTACATCTTCCTCTTAAAGATCCATTTATTTTCGATGGCTTGCCGATCATCGGGCAAGTCAACCAAGGTCCACACTTTGTTCTCATACATGGATCCCATCTCAGATTTCATGGCCTCAAGCCATTTTGCGGAATCTGGGCTGATCATCGCTTCCTCATAGTTCGTAGGTTCGTCATGGTCAAGTAACATGACCTCCAGAACAGGATTGCCGTACCACTCTGGTGCGGATCTCACTCTGGTTGACCTACGAGGTTCGGTAGTAACTTGATCTGAAGTTTCATGATCATCATCATTAGCTTCCTTACTAATTGGTGTAGGAATCACTGGATCTGATATCTGTGATGAACTACTTTCCAATTCGGGAGCAGGTACAATTACCTCATCAAGTTCTACTTTCCTCCCACTCACTTCTTTCGAGAGAAACTTCTTCTCTAGAAAGAATTCATTCTAAGCAACAAAGATCTTGCCTTCGGATCTGTGATAGAAGGTGTACCCAACATTTTCTTTTGGGTATCCTATGAAGACGCACTTCTCCGATTTGGGTTCGACCTTATCAGGTTGAAACTTTTTCACATAAGCATCGCAACCCCAAACTTTAAGAAACGACAGCTTAGGTTTCTAGCCAAACCATAGTTCATACGGTGTCATCTCAACGGATTAGACGGTGCCCTATTTAACGTGAATGTAGCTATCTCTAATGCATAACCCCAAAACTATAGTGGTAAATCGGTAAGAGACATCATAGATTGCACCATATCTAATAAAGTACAATTACGATGTTCGGACACACCATTACGCTGTGGTGTTCCAGGTGGCGTGAGTTGCGAAACTATTCTGCATTGTTTCATATGAATACCAAACTCGTAACTCAAATATTCTCCTCCACGATCAGATCGTAGAAACTTTATTTTCTTGTTACGGTGATTTTTCACTTACTCTGAAATTATTTGAACTTTTCAAATGTTTCAGATTTATGTTTCATCAAGTAGATATATGATACGTGTCCAATGTATCTATAATTTTTGATTGTTCCATGCTATTATATTATCTGTTCTGGATGTTAATGGGCTTTATTATGCACTTTTATATTATTTTTGGGACTAACCTATTGACCCAGAGCCGAGTGCCAGTTCCTGTTTTTTCCCTTGTTTCAGTGTTTCGAAGAAAAGGAATATCAAATGGAGTCGAAACGTAATGAAACCTTCTGGAGAAGTCAATTTTGGAAAGAAAGGAACCCGGGAGACTTGGAGTGCACATTAGGAAAGCAACGAGGGAGGCACGAGGCAGGGGGCGCGCCCTCCACCCTAGTGGGCCCCTCGTGGCTCCCCTGACGTATTTCTTCCGCCTATATATATCCATATACCCTAAAACCTTTGGGGAACAGAATAGATCGGGAGTTCCACCGCCGCAAGCCTCTGTAGCCACCAAAAACCAATTGGGACCCTGTTCCGGCACCCTGCCGGAGGGGGGAACCCTCACCGGTGGCCATCTTCATCATCCCGGCGCTCTCCATGACGAGGAGGGAGTAGGTCACCCTCGGGGCTGATGGTATGTACCAGTAGCTATGTGCCTCTCTCTCTCGGGTTCTTGATTTGGCACCGATCTTGATGTATCACGAGCTTTGCTATTATAGTTGGATCTTATGTTGCTTCTCCCCCTCTACTCTCTTGTAATGGATTGAGTTGATGTATGTTTTGAGAACACTTGATGTATGTCTTGCCGTGCGTATCTGTGGTGACAATGGGATATCACGTGATTCACTTGATGTATGTTTTGGTGATCAACTTGCGGGTTCCGTCCATGAACCTATGCATAGGGGTTGGCACACGTTTTTGTGTTGATTCTCCGTTAGAAACTTTGGGGCACTCTTTGAGGTTCTATGTGTTGGTTGAATAGATGAATCTGAGATTGTGTGATGCATATCGTATAATCATAACCACGGATACTTGAGGTGACATTGGAGTATCTAGGTGACATTAGGGTTTTGGTTGATTTGTGTCTTAAGGTGTTATTCTAGTACGAACTCTAGGGCTGTTTATGCCACTTATAGGAATAGCCCAACGGATTGATTGGAAAGAATAACTTTGAGGTGATTTCGTACCCTACCATAATCTCTTCGTTTGTTCTCTGCTATTAGTGACTTTGGAGTGACTCTTTGTTGCATGTTGAGGGATAGTTATATGATCCAATTATGTTATTATTGTTGAGAGAACTTGCACTAGTGAAAGTATGAACCCTAGGCCTTGTTTCCTATCATTACAGTACCGTTTATGCTCACTTTTACCACTTATTACCTTGCTGTTTTTATATTTTCAGATTACAAAAACCTATATCTACCATCCATATTGCACTTGTATCACCATCTCTTCGCCGAACTAGTGCACCTATACAATTTACCATTGTATTGGGTGTGTTGGGGACACAAGAGACTCTTTGTTATTTGGTTGCAGGGTTGTTTGAGAGAGACCATCTTCATCCTACGCCTCCCACGGATTGATAAACCTTAGGTCATCCACTGGAGGGAAATTTGCTACTGTCCTACAAACCTCTGCACTTGGAGGCCCAACAACGTCTACAAGAAGAAGGTTGCGTAGTAGACATCAAGCAGTTTCTGGCGCCATTGCCGGGGAGGTGAGTGATTGAAGGTATATCTTTAGATCTTGCAATCGAATTTTTTTGTTTCTTGTTTTAGCACTAGTTTAGTTTATAAAAGAAAACTATAAAAAAATGGAATTGAGTTTGCCTCATACGCTTCATCTTTTTAATATCTTTCGTGAGTATGATGGAAAAGAAAATTGTGCCAAAGTGTAGGAGAAGAATGCATTAAAATGTTTGGCACTAAATCTTTGAATGATTAGCATGATTGCAATGTTGTTAGTATGAACTCCTTGAATATCCATAGTACTAATGAGGATTGCACTAGTTATGATGAAAATGTCTCCTATAAACATGTCAATTTTTGTGGAGTACATTGGGTTTGCAAGTACACACCAAATAGGGAAGATAGATATTGCAAGAGGCATAAGCATTTAGAAACTAAATGGTTGCAAGAAAGGCTAGATGTTTGTGCTGAAAATTTAAATTTTCTTAGCCGTACTTGTGAACTTTGCAATGAACATGATCAGTTCAGTACCCAATGCAAATTGTTTCATGATCGTATCGTGTCCAAAAATTGTGATGATTGATTTCCCTTGCACATCATAATGAACTTAGTTTGCTCTTGGATTATGAATAAATGAAACGTATAACTAAGGATATTCCAGAATTTGCCCTTGATAGAGTTCTTCATTTTGATCTAGAGGAAATTTATATGTATTGCGCGGTGAATTGCGTTGAAAATCCTTATATTGCCAACTACATAAAGAAAAGAAAACAAATAGAAGATGAAGAGAATACTAATGAAAGGGAAGAGACTTCCCAATATCCTCCTATTATTTCTTATGATGAATCAGGTAACGAGGAGGAGCCTTCTATTCAACCAATTTCATTAATAAGGGCTCCAAAGAGAGGAATGAACCCACAAATGATGTGGTGAAGAAGAAGAAAAGAAAAAGGAGGAGAGGTAAAAAGATATCTCTCCCAAATAATGTTGCTCCTATTATCGTTGTGCCTCATGAAAATGAAGATGATGCACTTGATGATTGGGAAGATAATGATACTTCTTATGATCTTGAAAATCTTTTGGCACTTGCTTGGAAGAATATGATAACAATGTTTGGTATACTATTGGTACTATCCATACTATTAATGATGAGAGTGATTATGCTTATGATATGAAAAGGCCCAAGCTTGGGGATGCTATGTTTGATGAAGATGATGTTTTTGAGAATATATTTGCTGCAATTAATGTTTGTCCCAAGCTTGGGGATGCCATGTCTAATGAAGATGATATTTTTAGTCTCCCAAGTTTTGATATGCAAGGTTGTTATGATGATAGCATGCCTTCTACCTATGATGATTATAGTGATGAAAGTGGGTTTGGAAGAGTGTCAACTTTAGGAAGTAATGATCCCACTATTTTGGAGGACGTTGAATCTTATAATATTTATGAAAGTGGATTTGGAGAGGTCATGACTTTATTTAGTGATGTATCCACTATCTTGGAAGAGGTTTCAATCGATTATGATGACAACAAAGTTGCTACTTATGATGATTATTGTGATGAAACTTATGCTATAAAAAGAAGTGATGATTATATTTATAAAACTTGTCATGATTATGATTACCCTTTTTCAGAACATTACTCTTTTAATATGGAAACAATTTATAGTATTCCAGTCTCTTATGATACTCCTACTATTCCGAATGAGAAGAATTTTGCTTACGTGGAAAGTAGTAAATTTTCTATGCTTGTAGATCATGAAAAGAATGCTTTAGGTGCTGGTTATATTGTTGAATTCATTCATGATGCTACTGAAAATTATTATGAGGGAGGAATTTATGCTTGTAGAAGTTGCAATAATATCAAGTTTCCTCTCTATGTGCTCAAAGTTTTAAAGTTATGCTTGTTTTGACTTCCTATGCTAGTTGATTATTGTTCCCATAAGTTGTTTGCTCACAAAATCCATATGCATAGGAAGTGGGTTAGACTTAAATGGGCTATTCATATTCTTCATGATGCTCTCTTTATGTTTCAATTCTTATCTTTTATGCGAGCATCATTGAAATCATCATGCCTAGCTAGGGGCGTTAAACGATAGCGCTTGTTGGGAGGCAACCCAATTTTATTTTAGTCTCTTGATTTTTGGTTCTGTTCAGGAATAAATAAATCATCTTGCCTCTGGTTAGATGTGGTTTTGTTTTTTAATTAGTGTTTGTGCCAAGTAGAACCTTTGGGATGACTTGGGTGAAGTCTTTATGATCATGCTGTAAAAAACAGAAACTTTAGCGCTCACGAGATTAGCTAAAACTTTTTACTGGAGAGTGATATTTAGTTGATTATTTTTGAAGATGATTACTAGACAAATTCCTCAGGTCCACCAATTTATTTTAGAATTTTTTGAGTTCCAGAAGTATACGTTTGATACAGATTACTACAGACTGTTCTGTTTTTGACAGATTCTGTTTTCATTGTGTTGCTTGCTTATTTTGATGAATCTATGGCTAGTAAAATAGTTTATAAAACCATAGATAAGTTGGAATACAGTAGGTTTAACACCAATATAAATAAATAATGAGTTAATTACAGTACCTTGAAGTGGTGTTTTGTTTTCTTTCGCTAACGGAGCTTACGAGTTTTCTGTTGAGTTTTGTGTTGTGAAGTTTTCAAGTTTTGGGTAAAGATTCGTTGGACTATGGAATAAGGAGTGGCAAGAGCCTAAGCTTGGGGATGCCCAAGGCACCCCAAGGTAATATTCAAGGACAGCCAAGAGCCTAAGCTTGGGGATGCTCCGGAAGGCATCCCCTCTTTCGTCTTCGTTCATCGGTAGCTTTACTTGGAGCTATATTTTTATTCACCACATGATATGTGTTTTGCTTGGAGCGTCATTTTATTTTCTTTAGCCTTGCTTGCTGTTTGAATAAAATACCAAGATCTGAAATTATTAAATGGGAGAGTCTTCACATAGTTGCATAATTATCCGACTACTCATTGATCTTCACTTATATCTTTCGGAGTAGTTTGTCGTTTGCTCTAGTGCTTCACTTATATCTTTTAGAGCACAATGGTGGTTTTATTTTGAAGAAATAGATGAACTCTAATGCTTCACTTATATTATTTTGAGAGTCTTAAATAGCATGGTAATTTGCTTAAATAATCCTAATATGCTAGGTATTCAAGATTAGTAAAAACTTTCTTATGAGTGCGTTGAATACTAAGAGAAGTTTGATGCTTGATGATTGTTTTGAGACATGGAGGTAGTGATATTAAAGTTGTGCTAGTTGAGTAGTTTTGAATTTTGAGAAATACTTGTGTTGAAGTTTGCAAGTCCCGTAGCATGCACGTATGGTAAACGTTATGTAACAAATTTGAAACATGAGGTGTTCTTTGATTGTCCTCCTTATGAGTGGCGGTCGGGGACGAGCGATGGTCTTTTCCTACCAATATATCCCCCTAGGAGCATGCGCGTAGTGCTTGGTTTTTGATGACTTGTAGATTTTTGCAATAAGTATGTGAGTTCTTTATGACTAATGTTGAGTCCATGGATTATACACACTCTTACCCTTCCATCATTGCTAGCCTCTTCGGTACCGTGCATTGCCCTTTCTCACCTTGAGAGTTGGTGCAAACTTCGCCGGTGCATCCAAACCCCGTGATATGATACGCTCTTTCACACATAAACCTCCTTATATCTTCCTCAAAACAGCCACCATACCTACCTATTATGGCATTTCCATAGCCATTCCGAGATATATTGCCATGCAACTTTCCACCGTTTCATTTATCATGACACGTTCATCATTGTCATATTGCTTTGCATGATCAAGTAGTTGACATAGTATTTGTGGCAAAGCCACTGTTCATAATTCTTTCATACATGTCACTCTTGGTTCATTACATATCCCGGTACACCGCCGGAGGCATTCATATAGAGTCATACTTTGTTCTAGTATCGAGTTGTAATCATTGAGTTGTAAATAAATAGAAGTGTGATGATCATCATTTTCTAGAGCATTGTCCCAAGTGAGGAATAAAAAAAAGAGAAAGGCCATAAAAAAAGAAGAAGGCCCAAAAAAATGAGAGAAAAAGAGAGAAGGGACAATGTTACTATCCTTTACCACACTTGTGCTTCAAAGTAGCACCATAATCTTCATGATAGAGAGTCTCTTGTTTTGTCACTTTCATATACTAGTGGGAATTTTTCATTATAGAACTTGGCTTGTATATTCCAACAATTGGCCTCCTCAAGTGCCCTAGGTCTTCGTGAGCAAGCAAGTTGGATGCACACCCACTTAGTTTCTTTTGTTGAGCTTTCATATATTTATAGCTCTAGTGCATCCGTTGCATGGCAATCCCTACTCCTTGCATTAACATCAATCGATGGGAATCTCCATAGCTCATTGATTAGCCTCGTTGATGTGAGACTTTCTCCTTTTTTGTCTTCTCCACATAACCCCCATCATCATATTCTATTCCACCCATAGTGCTATGTCCATGGCTCACGCTCATGTATTGCGTGAAGGTTGAAAAAGTTTGAGATTACTAAAGTATGAAACAATTGCTTGGCTTGTCATCGGGGTTGTGCATGATGAGAGCATTCTTGTGTGACGAAAATGAAGCATGACTAAACTATATGATTTTGTAGGGATGAACTTTCTTTGGCCATGTTATTTTGAGAGGACATAATTGCTTAGCTAGTATGCTTGAAGTATTATTACTTTTATGTCAATATGAACTTTTATCTTGAATCTTTCGGATCTGAATATTCATACCACAATTGAGAAGAATTACATTGAAATTATGCCAAGTAGCATTCCACATCAAAAAATTTGTTTTTATCATTCACCTACTCGAGGACAAGCAGGAATTAAGCTTGGAGATGCTGATACATCTCCAACGTATCTATAATTTTTGATTGTTCCATGCTATTATATTATCTGTTTTGGATGTTTATGGGCTTTATTATGCACTTTTATATTATTTTTGGGACTAACCTATTGACCCAGAGCCCAGTGCCAGTTCCTGTTTTTTCCCTTGTTTCAGTGTTTCGAAGAAAAGGAATATCAAATGGAGTCCAAACGGAATGAAACCTTCTGGAGAAGTTATTTTTGGAAAGAAAGCAACGAGGCAGAGGGGCGCGCCCACCCCCCTGGGCGCGCCCTCCACCCTCGTGGCTCCCCTGACGTATTTCTTCCGCATATATATATCCATATACCCTAAAACCTTCGGGGAACAGAATAGATCGGGAGTTCCGCCGCCGCAAGCCTTTGTAGCCACCAAAAACCAATCGGGACCCTGTTCCGGCACCCTACCGAAGGGGGGAACCATCACCGGTGGCCATCTTTATCATCCCGGCGCTCTCCATGACGAGAAGGGAGTAGTTCACCCTCGGGGCTGAGGGTATGTACCAGTAGCTATGTGTTTGATCTCTCTCTCTCTCGTGTTCTTGATTTGGCACGATCTTGATGTATCGCGAGCTTGGCTATTATAGTTGGATCTTGTGTTGCTTCTCCCCCTCTACTCTCTTGTAATGGATTGAGTTTTCCCTTTGAAGTAATCTTATCGGATTGAGTCTTTAATGATTTGAGAACACTTGATGTATGTCTTGCCGTGCGTATTTGTGGTGACAATGGGATATCACGTGATTCACTTGATGTATGTTTTGGTGATCAACTTGCGGGTTCCGCCCATGAACCTATGCATAGGGGTTGGCAAACGTTTTCGTCTTGATTCTCCGGTAGAAACTTTGGGGCACTCTTTGAGGTTCTATGTGTTGGTTGAATAGATGAATCTGAGATGGTGTGATGCATATCGTATAATCATACCCACAGATAGTTGAGGTGACATTGGAGTATCTAGGTGACATTGGAGTATTTTGGTTGATTTGTGTCTTAAGGTGTTATTCTAGTACGAACTCTAGTGCTGTTTGTGACACTTATAGGAATAGCCCAACAGATTGATTGGAAAGAATAACTTTGAGGTGGTTTCGTACCCTACCATAATCTCTTCGTTTGTTCTCCGTTATTAGTGACTTTGGAGTGACTCTTTGTTGCATGTTGAGGGATAGTTATATGATCCAATTATGTTATTATTGTTGAGAGAACTTGCACTAGTGAAAGTATCACTAGTAGGAATAGGGCTATAGATGGAATGGCCACTAATGGCGCACCAGACATGTGGTGCGCCACTACTATATAGCAGTGGCGCACCACGGTCTGGTGCGCCATTATTGTGAAAGACACTAATGGCGCACCAGACGCAAGGTGCGCCATTAGTAACAATATTTTTTTCAAACATACTAATGGCGCACCAGGGCACAGTGCGCCACTACTATATTTTTTTATTTTTTATTTTTTTTGCAAAACTACTAATGGCGCACCAGGGAACAGTGCGCCATTACTAGTTTAAACTAGTAATGGCGCACTGTTCCCTGGTGCACCATTAGTGTTATTTTTTTTGCAAAACTACTAATGGCGCACCACCAGCAGGTGCGCCAGGTTACTAATGGCGCATTTGTTGGTGGTGCGCCATTAGTAACCTGGGACGAGCTAGATATTTTGGACAGCCACACCTACCCACTCACTTTCCCCACTTCATTCTCTCCACCTCCTCCTCCAAGCTTGTCTCGGCTGCCTCCTCCTCCTCACCTCATTTGCACCATAAATTCATCCAAATTAAGTGGTTAAATTACCTTTTTTTGATAGGTAAGTAAGGGGGAAGCTATCTTTATGTTGTTCTCCCTCCAACAACGTGCACATGCACTTTTTATGGCCTAGCTAGATCTATGTATGTTTGTGGTGTTGCATATATGTTTGTGTTTGCAGGTACCGGTATTTGAAATGCGATATTTGCCAATATTTTGCCGGAATGTTGATTCATTTCCGTTTCGGCGAGAATTTTGGCACTATGCATTCTTTTTGGTCCTATTTTTAGGGAAAGTCATGCCAAATTTTCTTGGTTCTAAAATATCGTTTTGCTCTACCCCGTAGGCGACCATGGTCCGCACGATGACCGAAGGCATCGTGAATAGGTTTTTGAGCTCCGCGAAGGCCGAGATGCTTGAAAAGAACGAGACGGAGATAAGATGTCCGTGTCGAAGATGCAAGCTGAAGAGCCTTATTGCGGACCCGGATTCCGGGCAGGTGCGGGACCACCTGCTCTTGCGTGGTTTCATGGATGGTTATCGGTGGCAAGGTGATGAAGATGACTATGAAGTCCTCCATGGGGGCCGGGCAAGAAATGAGGAAGGGCAGCAAGACAACCACCACGTCTCGGGCGGGCGAGAAGACGAAGAATCTCCAGGACATGATCACGACGGCGATGCTGTACACAGTCATCATGTAGAAGATGCCGGACATGATGATGAGGAAGATGCGGGAGCAGATGAAGGGCATGATCATGAAGATGAAGATGCCGGCGGAGCAGACGACGATGGACCATCGATGGGCTGGGTGCAGGACCCTCATATTCAAGAGCTGCTTCTCAAGCAGACGGATAACACAAGAGCTGCCGCCCGAGAGAAAGCCAAGCTGGATCAACTGGAGATAGACGCGGTTACTCCATTGTATGAAGGATGCAGGCCCAAGGATACCCGCCTGAAAGTAACGCTCATGGCTCTGGAGATGAAGGTAAAACACAAAATGACCGACGCATGCTTCGACGAGAACATGTCATTCTGGCACGAATGTCTTCCCAAGGGGAACAAGTGCCCGACCAGTTTCGAGGAGGCGAAGAAAATCGTGTGTCCTCTGGATTTACTGCACATGAAATACCATGTGTGCATGAACAATTGCATCATTTATCGGGACGAGCACGCGGAGTCTACGATATGTCTGGTGTGCGGCGTCACTCGATACAAGAAGAGGAAGAAAGCTCCTCGAAAAGTGGTGTGGTACTTTCTGATCACTCCTTGTCTGCAGCGGTATTTCGCGGACCCTAAGGTAGCAAAGCTCCTGCGTTGGCACGCGGATAGGGAGGAGAAGAAGCGAGAAGATGACGCAAATGATCCGGAGATAAATAAAAAAGACAAGATGCTGAGTCACCCTAAGGATGGGAGCCAGTGGCAAGCGTTGAACTTCGAACACCGAGAATTTGGGAAGGATCCAAGGAACATCGTGCTGGGCGCGAGCCCCGATGGAGTCAATCCGTTTGGTAGCCAGAGAAGCACACATAGCACCTGGCCTGTGTTTGTGTGGATGTACAACCTTCCCCCCTGGTTGTGCATGAAGAGGAAGTACATTCACATGAGTATGCTAATTGAAGGGCCGAAACAACCAGGGAACGACATTAATCTGTATCTGGGGCTGCTGAAAGAGGAGCTAGACACGCTGTGGAAAACGCCAGCCAATATGTGGGACGCCACAGAGAAAGAATGTTTCCCTATGAGAGCCGCACTGCTCACGACGGTGCACGACTATCTCGGTTACGGATATCTCGCGGGGCAGGTGGTCCACGGATTTTCCGGATGCGTCAGGTGCATGTATGACACAACGTATCGCCAGCTATATAGAGATCCCGGGTCTTCGAAAACCGTGTTCATGGGACATCGAAGGTGGCTTCGCGACGGTGACCCGTGGAGGAAACGCAAGGATCTGTTCGATGGTGAAACCGAACCCGAAGACGCCCGCGTACGAGGAGCGGCGAGGAAATAGACGAGCTGTTGAAAAATTGGAAAGATTGCCCACTGCCGGGAAAGAAGCAAAAGGCGCCAGAGCCGGGAAAGAAGAGAAAGGCGCCAGAGCCGCTGCTGAAGGTATGGAAAACGAGGTCTATTTTCTGGGACTTGCCGTACTGGAAGATCCACCGTGTCCCTCACAGCCTTGATGTCATGCATATCACAAAGAACAAGAACGTGTGCGAGAGTCTGCTTGGTACCCTGCTCAACATGCCAGAGAGGACCAAAGATGGGCCGAAAGCAAGGGCAGACTTGAAATCAATGGGCATCAGGGAGGAGCTTCACGCTAATGATGATGATGATGAGGCGAAGCAGGACACGGAAAGTCATCGCAAAGGCAAAAAGGCCAAGATTCGATGGTTATCAGAACTCCGGGGTAACGATGGAATCCTACACCGGTAACGACAAGGACAGATACTACGGAAGGATCGAGGAGATCTGGGAGCTGAGCTACGCTGGAGAGAAGGTCCCGATGTTCCGTGTCAGATGGGCCAAGAGCGTCATAAAAGAAGACCGGTATTTCACCACCATGGTTATACCCGAAGCCAAATCCAAGACCGCAGGCGCGAACGTCACCGCGAAAAATGAGCCATGGGTACTGGCTTACCAAGTGGACCAATGCTTCTTCATTACCGACCCGTCAAAGCCCAGTCGTGTTGTCGTGAGGAGAGCCAAAAGGAAGATCATCGGAATGGATGGAGTCGCCAATGAGCAAGACTTCGACAAGTACGGCGACCCGAAGATGGAACATGACGACGACGATGAAGTATCAGCATACACCACAAGAAGAAGCAGGACCACCCTACCTAAAGGACGTTCGTTCAAGAGAAGAACTCCATTTACGAAAAATAAGGGCAAGAAGATTGTGAACAGATAGCTAGCTAAGATCGATTGTATTTAAATTGTAGCCTTCATTTCTCGATTGTATTTCATGGGCACTTTTTGAACTCATGAATATTTTTAAATTTCATGGACACTCGATCTCGATCCCCCTCCATCTCGATCGCTATCCCACCTCGCCAGATCCGGTCCCCCTCGCGCCGAGCACCCCCGCACCCTCCCCGGCCCGCTCCACCGTCACAAATGAATGCAACTAAAATTGCAAAAAAAACAAATTTGATTATATTTTCAAATAATAAATTTGATGATTTTTTTCATATTCATAAATATTTTCAAATAACAAATTTGATTATATTTTTAAAAAATCATTACTGTTTTTATAAAAAATTATTACTGTTTCATATTCATATTCATTTTCTAAAAAATTATTAGATGCAACAAAAAATAATAATAATAAAAAGATTACTAATGGCGCACCTCTGGCTGGTGCGCCATTGCTATATAAAAAAAGTTTACTAATGGCGCACCGATCGTGGGTGCGCCATTGCTATATAAAAAAACATTCTAATGGCGCACCGCTTCTGGGTGCGCCATTAGTAAGTTTCCCCCTATAGCTAATTCCTCCTTCTCCCTCGCCAGTTCCCCTTCGTCCCTCTCCCTCGTGTCAGTTCCTCTCCGTCTGCTCCCAATCCACGCCCCCGCCACCTCCCTCTCCCCATCCTCCCCTTCCTCCCCTCCGACCCCACCCCACTCTCGCCGGAGCAGCACCGCAGGGCCGACACCAACCTCGCCCTCGCCCTCGCGCGCCGCAACCTCCGCCTCGCCGAGTCCGGAGCTGCTCGTGGAGGACACGTGGCTGGAGGCGCTCTCCGGGGAGGTTCCCGTCTACCCGCCGCCCTCGAGTGCCTGCACGCCAAGGTGCCCGTCTACCCGCCGCCCCACCTCGTCTTCCACGCGCTCCACTATGTTGTTAGGGTTAAGATTTTTTTAGTCCCCGCCCCCGACTCTGCTACTGAGATTACCGTTGAAATCGAGGTAAAATCACTGTTGAACTGGGTGTAAAATCACTACTGTTGAAATTCAAATTTAAACTTGAAAATGAAAATTGAATTGGAGAATTAAATCACTGTTTTTTAGTCCCCATTTCTGAACCTATGCTAAGTATGGCAATGCCACAGAGTATAAGAAGTACTCCTGCATCTTACACAATGATAGGTCTAATTTATGCTACTCAACGAAAGAAGAAGAAAAATGCACTGGACATACACTGAAGAAAAATGCACTGTATCATCGGGTAATTGTCCATGGTTTATACCTGAAAATAAGTTTATCTCACGGCATGAATGTAAGTATCGGTTCCGCATTCATGGGCTATCTACCCAAGGTAAACCTAGAAAATGAGTTATATCCAGGACAAGCCACTGTCAATTAACACTCTATACACTGCCAACTGTATTTAGTTAACATTACACTGCCACTGCTATTCAGCACAAACGTTTGATCATCTCACTCTACTTACTGTCAATTGACATTGTATAACTGTCAGCTCCATTCACTAGCAGCAGCCAACACTTCTGAATCTAATCTTTCTTGGGCAAGCTCGGGTACTTGTTGTTAGTCATTCACTAAAAGATCATCAACAAACTGCATGCATCTAGTATTAAATTTCTTGGACGGATCATCTCTTTTAGCAAAGGACTGTAATAATTAACTAACTGAAAATTTGACATTCTGGACTATGCTTGGCTCTGGTTTTGTGAAATCTCATCTCTTTTCTACTGCCATGACTAGTCATGAATTTTATTTTACTTTCCCCACTTTATAACATTCAGAAATTGTTTACTAGCTCAAGCTTCTCCTTTGCACTTTATCACTTCAATCTGCTGCTACCTCAAGCTTCTCGTTTACACTTGTGCCAAGTAACATTTTTTCCTTGTATAATTATATGGTGGTTGACTGAGCTGCTACTTTTTCCTTGTAGAAGATCGCAGGTCAAGTGGGAGGGATCCAGTTGCGACGACACCGAATCACCAGCAAGGCAGCTGCCTAGAATAATAGGTTGACTCACCTATATATACTACTATCTTGCATCTCTCTCTTGTTTCTTCTTCTACTACAATACAAAGAGAGTCATTTCAGTTACTTGTCTTAGTGTGTGGTGTGGCTGTTTATTGTTCAACACCAGCAGCTAGCTCTATTTAGGTCCAGTAGAAACGACATGGCTCTCCAATTTTGAAGTAATCTTGCATATGACTTGGATATACCTTATGGAGTTGTAACAGTTCCTCTTGGTGCTTAGGTGCATTTTCTTTGTGTAACTTGGTTTAAAAATGTGATTTGGTCTTTTGTGGCATTTGGATGCCTAAATCCCATTTTCTTAATCATATTGCTTGGAAACTTTTGGTTATCTCCTCTCAGTGATGAAATAATTTATATGTACTGCACTTCTTTCATAATTAGGTAATAACGTTGGTTACAGTTTTGGTAGTTCAAACGGGATGTATCTCATTTTGTAGACAGATTATTTTCTGGAATATCATATATTCAAATTTGTAATGAATGATGGCTTCTACCTGAATTAGTAGACTCTGTCGTGTTAGTTTGTTCTAAATACAGTAAGATAATTTTAACAACTGTAGAACATGTTGAGACTAGCAACTTTTTTATGACATCAACCAACAGTCCTGTCACTGGGTTATCCTATTTTATATTTTTAATTACTAACTTAAGTTTGAGTAAACAGTGGCAGTGAAGTCCTCATAATAATCAGGCGGATGTTAACTTTATGATGTCCCCAGAAGTTAACTAAGATTGTGGTGCTAGTAGAGGCACATTGTGGCCTTTTCATCCATATGAAAGTAGAGGCACATTGTGGTGCTAGTTTGCTGGGTTTTGTCTCCGACCATCGTGTCGTGATGATTTTGCAGGTCCCCCGAGAGGCCCTTGAGTTTGCCGGAAAGTCGATTAACTTCCGTTCTGGCAAATTCGGGTACTCCATATGTCCTATTTTCAGCAAAGGTCATGCTGAAATTTTCCGTGAATTTTAGCATGACTTTGCTAAAAATAGGACATATGGGGTACTTGCGACTAATGCATGGGCCGGGGTATCTTAGTACTTAATTAAGTAAGATCAATTGCCCCTTTATTCTTGCTGCATTAAACCATAGGTGGCAATAGAGCCAAGTGATTAGGCCCAAATGATGAAAGCTTAGGCTTTTAGGGTGCCTTGGCGTGGACAAACCCTAAATGATAAAAGCTTAGCTTTTAGGATGGCTCTCGGTGTCGACAAACCCTAATTGATGAGACCATGATCTTGTTCCTTGACAATAACCAACTTTTTGACCAAACTTTTTTCCTATTTAGAGCGAAACATGGCCCACAACGATGAGGCCGGCGGTTCGGGCGGCAAGCAATTCTGGGAGCTGTCCTAGGAGCTGGAGGAAGAACCTCACCGCTATCGGGACGATGCCGCGGAAGACACCGATCCTGACTACACAACCCCTAGTGGGGTCGGGGATGACACCCACAATACGACGTTTCCCTGCGTCAAGCAGCCGCCTGGCGGTCAGAAGGATGCCTACTACGCCCTCCATCACATGCGGGCGATCGTACGGGACCATAATCACCTTCTGCTACCAAATAATCTCAAAGATTGGGCCGCAAGCTTGGCGGCAATCCAGGACGCGGACATCCGACAAGAATTCTTTCGCATCCAGTCGGAGTTTGCAGAAATCATCCATCAAGATGTCCTTCGTACCTCGGGGCAGTTCTACCTCAAATTTCAACCGTCCAATAGTGAGATAGACACAACGCTACAAATGCAGGCTGACAACGCCCGCGACTTCATGACCATCACGACAGACGGCGGCTTCATCCACGCTCCGGTCCCATGAGTCGAGTCAAAGTAGTGATGCTATGTGTAGTTCTGAAACATTGATTAGCTCATGTTGTAATTAAACTTTAATGAACTTGTATGTCTCTTTGGTTTGGACAGTCGTTCAACTTAGATGTAATCGATGCTATTTATTAGTAGGACCATGAATCGTGCTATTAATGTCTTGCTTTTCTCTTCCGATCCTTTTGTTACATACTTATATATTGCTTATGTATTGTCTGTTGTTTGGCTAGTGCATAGAGATGCCGTCGTATGTCGTGTACAAGGGTAAGGTTCCCGGAGTCTACGACGACTGGGAGGAGTGTCGGAGACAGGTTCACCGTTTTAGCGGTAACAGTTACAAAGGGTACACCACCAGGGCGGAGGCGGAATCTAGATACGCGCGCTATCTAGCGGGAGAGAGGAGGGAGCGTTGGAGGAACCGGATGAAGACCAGTTTCATTGCGATGATGCTCATCGTGATGACCGCAGCTCTCTTCTATGTGATGGTAGTTTAGATGATCGATATCGACTTGTAATGTGAAGACAAACTCGCTACTCGCGGCCTCGAGACTTGTAATATTCTATCTTTGTTCGGTCTTTTGAATTCGGAGACTAATATGATGAATTGTATTCGGAGACTAATCTTCTATTGTATTCGATGAATCTGTTGTTGCTGTGTGGTGCTGTTTATATTCTGTCCAATAATATATTTTGTAATCTGTGCAAATATCAGAAAAGAAAAAAATAATCCCTAATATACGTACTAATGGCGCATCACCCCAACGTGCGCCATTAGTATGCCAAATGATACTACTGGCGCATCACACAAACGTGCGCCATTAGTATGCCAAAGGATACTAATGGCGCATCATCCCGACGTGCGCCATTAGTATGCCAAAGGATACTAATGGCGCATCACCCCGCAGTGCGCCATTAGTATGAAAAAACACATGGGTAAATATGGCCCCCTGGGAGGCATACTAATGGCGCACCGTGGCCTATACTAATGGCGCACTGCCTGGTGCGCCATTAGTATACCAGATACTAATGGCGCACCAGTGGTGCGCCATTAGTAAAAAATACTAGTGGCGTGGTGCTAGTGGCGCATCAGTAGTGCGCCATTAGTAGGCAAAACTGGTGCGCCACTAGTAGGCCTTTTCCTAGTAGTGTATGAACCCTAGGCCTTGTTTCCTATCATTGCAATACCGTTTACGCTCACTTTTACCACTTGTTACCTTGCTGTTTTTATATTTTCAGATTACAAAAACCTATATCTACCATCCATATTGCACTTGTATCACCATCTCTTCGCCGAACTAGTGCAACTATACAATTTACCATTGTATTGGGTGTGTTGGGGACACAAGAGACTCTTTGTTATTTGGTTGAAGGGTTGTTTGAGAGAGACCATCTTCATCCTACGCCTCCCACGGATTGATAAACCTTAGGTCATCCACTTGAGGGAAATTTGCTACTGTCTTACAGACCTCTGCACTTGGAGGCTCAACAACGTCTACAAGAAGAAGGTTGCGTAGTAGACATCAATATACCCATATCTGCTCAAATCATCTGTGAAGGTTGGAAAATAACGATACCTGCTGTGAGCCTCAACACTCATCGGACTGCATACATCAGTATGTATTATTTCCAACAAGTCTGTTGCTCGCTCCGTTGTTCCGGAGAACGGAGTGTTAGTCATCTTGCCCATGAGGCATGGTTCACAAGCATCAACTGATTCATAATCAAGTGATTCCAAAAGCCCATCAGCATGGATTTTCTTCATGCGCTTTACAGCAATATGACCTAAACGGCAGTGCCACAAATAAGTTGCACTATCATTATTAACTTTGCATCTTTTGGCTTCAATATTATGAATATGTGTATCACTACGATCGATATTCAATAAACCAATCACCTTGGGTGTATGACCATTGAAGATTTTATTCATGTAAACAGAACAACAATTATTCTCTGACTTTAAATGAATAACCATATTGCAATAAACATGATCAAATCATATTCATGCTCAACGCAAACACCAAATAACATTTATTTAGGTTCAACACTAATCCCGAAAGTATAGGGACTGTGCGATGATGATCATATCAATCTTGGAACCGCTTCCAACACACATCGTCACTTCACCCTTAACTAGTCTCTGTTCATTCTGCAACTCCCGTTTCGAGTTACTAATCTTAGCAACTGAACTAGTATCAAATACTGAGGGGTTGCTATAACACTAGTAAAGTACACATCAATAACATGTATATCAAATATACCTTCGTTCACTTTGCCATCCTTCTTATCCACCAAATACTTGGGCAGTTCTGCTTCTAGTGACCAGTCCCTTTGCAGTAGAAGCACTTAGTCTCAGGCTTAGGTCCAGACTTGGGCTTCTTCACTTGAGCAGCAACTTGCTTGCCGTTCTTCTTGAAGTTCCCCTTCTTCCCTTTGCCCTTTACTTGAAACTAGTGGTCTTGTCAACCATCAACACTTGATGCTTTTCTTGATTTCTACCTTCGTCGATTTCAGCATCACGAAGAGCTTGGGAATCGTTTCCATTATCCCTTGCATATTATAGTTCATCACGAAGTTCTAGTAACTTGGTGATAGTGACTAGAGAACTCTGTCAATCACTATCTTATCTGGAGGATTAACTCCCACTTGATTCAAGTGATTGTAGTACTCAGACATTCTGAGCACATGCTCAGTAGCTGAGCAATTCTCCTCCATCTTGTAGGCAAAGTGCTTGGGCATGAGTCTGAAATACTAATTTCAACTCTTGGAACATCTCATATGCTCCGTGGCGTTAAAAACGTCTTTGAAGCCCCGATTCTAAGCCGTAAAGCATGGTGCACTAAACTATCAAGTACTCATCATATCGAGCTTGCCAAACGTTCATAACGTCTGCATCCGTTCCTGCAATCGGTCTGTCACCTAGCGGTGCATCAGGGACAAAATTCTTCTGTGCAGCAATGAGGATAATCCTCAGATCACAGATCCAATCCGCATCATTGCTACTAACATCTTTCAACTTAGTTTTCTCTAGTAACATATCAAAAATAAAATAGGGGAGCTAAACTCGAGCTATTGATCTACAACATAGATATGCTAATACTATCAGGACTAAGTTCATAATAAATTTAAAGTTCAATTAATCATATTATTTAAGAACTCCCACTTAGATAGACATCCATCTAATCATCTAAGTGATCACGTGATCCAAATCAACTAAACCATGTCCGATCATCACGTGAGATGGAGTAGTTTTCAATGATGAACATCACTATGTTGATCATATCTACTGTATGATTCACGCTCGACCTTTCGGTCTCAAGTGTTCCGAGGCCATATCTGCATATGCTAGGCTCGTCAAGTTTAACCCGAGTATTCTGCGTGTGCAAAACTGGCTTACACCCGTTGGATGTGAACGTAGAGCTTATCACACCCGATCATCACGTGGTGTCTCAGCACGAAGAACTGTCGCAACGGTGCATACTCAGGGAGAACACTTATACCTTGAAATTTTAGTAAGGGATCATCTTATAAAGCTACCGCCGAACTAAGCAAAATAAGATGTATAAAAGATAAACATCACATGCAATCAAAATATGTGACATGATATGGCCATCATCATCTTATGCCTTTGATCTCCATCTCCAAAGCGTCGTCATGATCTCCATCGTCACCGGCATGACACCATGATCTCCATCATCTTGATCTATATCAATGTGTCGTCACATGGTCGCCTCGCCAACTATTGCTCTTGCAACTATTGCTATCGCATAGCGATAAAGTAAAGCAATTATTTGGCGCTTGCATCTTATGCAATAAAGAGACAACCATAAGGCTTCTGCCAGTTGCCGATAACTTCAACAAAACATGATCATCTCATACAACAACTTATATCTCATCACGTCTTGACCATATCACATCACAACATGCCCTGCAAAAACAAGTTAGACGTCCTCTACTTTGTTGTTGCAAGTTTTACGTGGCTGCTACAGACTGAGCAAGAACCGTTCTTACCTACGCATCAAAACCACAACGATAGTTCGTCAAGTTAGTGTTGTTTTAACCTTCACAAGGACCGGGCGTAGCCACACTCGGTTCAACTAAAGTTGGAGAAACTGACACCCGCCAGCCACCTGTGTGCTAAGCACGTCGGTAGAACCAGTCTCGCGTAAGCGTACGCGTAATGTCGGTCTAGGCCGCTTCATCCAACAATATCGCCGAACCAAAGTATGACATGCTGATAAGCAGTATGACTTGTATCGCCCACAACTCACTTGTGTTCTACTCGTGCATATAACATCTACGCATAAACCTGGCTCTGATACCACTGTTGGGAACGTAGTAATTTCAAAAAAATCCTACGCACACGCAAGATCATGGTGATGCATAGCAACGAAAGGGGAGAGTGTTGTCCATGTACCCTCGTAGACTGAAAGCGGAAGCCTTAGAACAACGCGGTTGGTGTAGTCGTACGTCTTCATGATCCAACCGATCCAAGTACCGAACGTACGGCACCTCCGAGTTCAGCACACGTTCAGCTCGATGACGTCCCACGAACTCCGATCCAGCAGAGCTTCGAGGGAGAGTTCCGTCAGCACGACGGCGTGATGACGGTGATGATGATGCTACCGACGCAGGTCTTCGCCTAAGCACCGCTATGATATGACCGAGGTGGATTATGGTGGAGGGGGGCACCGCACACGGCTAAAAGATCAATGATCAATTGTTGTGTCTATGGGGTGCCCCCTTCCCCCGTATATAAAGGAGTGGAGGAGGGGGAGGGCCGGCCCTCTCTATGGCGCGCCCTAGGGAAGTCCTACTACCACCGGGAGTAGGATTCCTCCTTTCTAGTAGAACTAGGAGCCCTTCCAAGTAGTAGGAGCAGGAGAGAAGGAAAGGGAAAAGAGAAGAGAAGGAAGGAGGGGGCGCTGCCCCTCCCCTAGTCCAATTCGGACTAAGCCTTGGGGGGCGCGCAGCCTCCCCTCTCTCTTTCCCCTAAAGCCCAATAAGGCCCATATACTCCCCGGCGAATTCCCGTAACTCTCCGGTACTCCGAAAAATACCCGAATCACTCTGAACCTTTCCGATGTCCGAATATAGTCGTCCAATATATCGATCTTTACATCTCGACCATTTCGAGACTGCTCGTCATGTCCCCGATCTCATCCGGGACTCCGAACTACATTCGGTACATCAAATCACATAAACTCATAATACCGATCGTCAACGAACTTTAAGCGTGCGGACCCTACGGGTTCGAGAACTGTGTAGACATGAACGAGACACGTCTCCGCTCAATAACCAATAGCGGAACCTGGATGCTCATATTGGCTCCCACATATTCTATGAAGATCTTTATCGGTCAAACCGCATAACAACATACGTTGTTCCCTTTGTCGTCGGTATGTTACTTGCCCGAGATTCGATCGTCGGTATCTCAATACCTAGTTCAATCTCGTTACCGGCAAGTCTCTTTACTCGTTCCGTAATGCATCATCCCGCAACTAACTCATTAGGCACATTGCTTGCAAGGCTTATAGTGATGTGCATTACCGAGATGGCCCAGAGATACCTCTCCGGCAATCGGAGTGACAAATCCTAATCTCGATCTATGCCAACTCAACAAGTACCATTGGAGACACCTGTAGAGCACCTTTATAATCACCCAGTTACGTTGTGACGTTTGGTAGCACACAAAGTGTTCCTCCGGTATTCGGGAGTTGCATAATCTCATAGTCATAGGAACATGTATAAGTCATGAAAAAAGCAATAGCAACATACTAAACAATCAAGTGCTAAGCTAACGCAATGGGTCAAGTCAATCACATCATTCTCTAATGATGTGATCCCGTTAATCAAATGACAACTCATGTCTATGGCTAGGAAACTTAACCATCTTTGATTCAACGAGCTAGTCAAGTAGAGGCATACTAGTGACACTCTGTTTGTCTATGTATTCACACATGTATCAAGTTTCCGGTTAATACAATTCTAGCATGAATAATAAACATTTATCATGAAATAAGGAAAAATAATAACTTTATTATTGCCTCTAGGGCATATTTCCTTCACTAGGGACTCACGAGCAGCGCTCCATGCAAATACACGTACTTTAGCTGGTGCCCCGTTTTTCCGGATTAGGTCCCAGACTGGCCACCGTCCGTCCGGCTGAATACTCAACGCACCACAGCCCTGCGCCTCCATGCGTTCGTGAAGCCCCAGGTAATAGGCGCTCGATACAGAAAAGCAGCCATGTTTGTCCGGATGCCACGCAAGGAAGTCAGCTTCTAGCCTGTTCGAAGTCTTGATCTGAAGGATGCTATATATATCTGGCTGATAAAAATGCTGCCGCAGGAGGTCATTGTTCCATGTACCATCCGTATTGAGGAGATCAGAAACCCACTTGAGACGGCAGCGTCGCTTCGGAGTCATTGGTCGCCTGGACTGATCACGAGGGATCCAAGGATCACGCCATATACGGACTTGGGAGCCGTTACCGATACGCCAGATAATCCCTTTCTTACGGAGCTCTAGCCTATACTCAATGGTTTCCCAAGTTGAGGACGCATTGCCGGTGAAGACCGTATCGACCAAGAACCAGTTAGGATAGTATTTTGCCTTGAGCACCTGCGCACATAAGCTCTGGGGTTTCTCAATTAGCCTCCATGCCTGCTTGGCTAGCAGCGCTTGATTAAAAAGTTTCATATCTCGGAATCCCATGCCTCCATGTGATTTGGCCCTTAGCCGCTGTCCCTGTGCCCCCCCCCCCCCCCCCACCAAAAGTTCCGTATCATCTTTGTTAAATCCTCGCATAAGCCGTCAGGAAGCTTGAAAACACCCATTAGAAACGTGGGAAGTGCTTGGGTGACTGCCTTAATTAGCACTTCTTTCCCTCCCTGAGGGCCCTCGCCCCATAACACTATCCTTTTCACCATTTCCTCTTGTATGCTTTGGAATTTACCTCGAGTTATTCTCCCCTCCGGTGTGGGCAAGCCTAGATACTTAGGCTCAAACTCCACCTGGGTGACCTGCAACGCTACTTTAATTCCTTCCTGAACATCAGCCGGGCATATAAGATTGACCTCTCAAAGGCGTATGACCGTGTGGACTGGGGTTTCTTGGAGAATGCGATGAAAGTTCTAGGTTTCGCTCACCGGTGGATCGAGTGGATCATGTCATGTGTGACCTCGGTGAGTTATTCTGTCAAACTTAATGAAACCTTGCTGGATTCATTCCTCCCGGCCCGTGGTCTGCGCCAAGGAGATCCCCTATCTCCCTTTTTATTCCTATTTGTGGCAGATGGATTGTCTGCGCTGCTCCAAAGAGAGATCAATAATAGTCAGATAGTTTCATTGAAAGTGTGCCGTAGTGCCCCTGGAATATCACATTTGCTCTTCGTCGATGATACACTTCTATTCTTCAAGGCAGAGGTGGATCAAGCTGTACGCGTGCAACAAGTTATTAATTCATATGCTCAAGGGACGGGTCAGCTTGTTAACCTCGACAAGTGCTCTTTAATGACTTGCACACTTACAAACTTACTTTATTTAACGCTCACAAATAAGTACTGTAGAAATTACCCACATATACCATGCATGCATGTACGCATGTAGTTTATCACATTATTATTTAGCTACTTCTGCCTCGTAGACGCCTAGACGGCCGGGCAAACAGCAAACGACGCTGACACATTAAGGGATCCACCGTGAACCGGAGCTGAACGATCGACCCACACCATGCATTCATGTTTGAGTTAGAACTTAGAAGTCGAGGTCCGACCATTTCATGTCCACCTGACCGAGGCTGGTGTCAAGATCGAAGTTCTTCCAGATATGGGATGAGGCGCCCACTTCGTTGTCGCAGCCGGCGCACTCGTCGACGACCTTGGCGTTTATGCCGTAATTGGAAGGGTCGACGATGCGGATTACCCTGCCGCACCGGGCCCCGCCCGCGAACCACTCCGAGGACAGCGACACCACGAACTCGTCGTCGCTGTGGTACTGGCCGTCGCACGCCGCCGGCCCGCCGCCCCCCTCTCCTTCCTGGAAGCCGTTCACCGTCATCACGGCCGGGACGTTCTGTTGAAGCTCAAACTTGCCTTCCGTGGGGCGCCGGGAAACGGTGCAAGACACCTGCAGGAAAACTAGAATAATGCAGAAAATCACCGCGGGATTGGTAGTGCTCGCCATGATAAATTTGGAGGTGCTTGCGTTTATCAGCTATAGCTAGCTAGCCTGCTGCCCTGTGCGCTTTTCTTGCTTTCTCAAGGTTCGAGCTAGTAGTTTATATACGCTCGTGCTGCAGCCTGCAGACAAAGCGAGGGGCAACAACACGGATGCATGTCGTCCTCGTGTGTCCCGTCTAAGAATCCCGTCAAAGGAGTGCAGACAAAGCAGTGCCTCACTTCTGATGTCACCAATTCTTTTCTTACGAAGGATGTTACGTACAAATAGATAGATGAGTAAATCACAAAATCGAAGTGTAAGGGTTCCGAGCGGAAACCGCCGCCTCCCACTTTGAAGTTAATTTTTATAAATCAATTCAAATTCAAACTTTTCCTATGATTAACGCAGACCATTTGAAGCCTCAGGGTCAAATTTGAGTACTCGTTTACTTGATTTATCATTTTCTAAGCATTAACTGATTTACCGGCCACAAAAAAGGCCAGAACGTAATTTCGTTCAACATACCATTCAAATGAGCTCCGAATTATTTATTTATTTATTTAAAACGGGGTTTTAGAGACATATCATCAGCCGGCTTCGCGTCCTAGTGATCAACTTGGAGTACACGTGAAGTTGCTACCTAATAGATAGTTTCTATATCTACCTATGCAGTTGTGTTGTAAACAAATTCTATAAATCCCTTAAAATATAAATATACGAACAGGCTCGCTGAGGCCAGGATTAAGCCACCCGGTCGTTTATACTTTTACATGGTATCAGAGCCTAAGACCACATCTACCTCTCCCAACAAACTATCTCCCCGCTCCTTCAAATGTATCTTACTTGGCTATCCAACATGCATAAAGGCTATGGTTGTCTTGATTTGAGCACACGACGGATCATCATCTCTCGTTATGTGGTCTTCGACGAATCCTCTTTTCCTTACGCACCAACCACAACTCCTCCACCACGTTGTACCAATTTTTTTCACCCACCCGAACCTATACTTCCGCTTGTTCAACCCATTTGTGCATGCACCTGTTATTCCTCCATGGTCTATGCATGCACCCGCTATGCATGCGCTCACCAGCCACCCATCGACACCTCCTCGCTGCAGCACATCTCCTCCACCAACAACAACCACCACACTCCTCTCACCACCCTCGGGTATCTCCTCCTCTCACACGATGCAGCCCACCCCGCCCAGCTCACCGTCACCTACTCCCGTACCACCACCCATTCTCATACATAATACCCGCTCTACTACCGGTCGAGTTACTCCACCCATCGACCGGCTTAATCTTTCCGATATTGCATCCAGTGGCGGAGCCAGGGGACGAGCAGGGGCCAGCCCCCCCCCCCCCCCCCCCCCCCAAACGATCGAGCGAATTTGGAACACACATATGTCACTAGAGATCCAATCGCATGTACACACGTACTTGGCCCCCCCACCCCCTAACTGAAGTTCTCAACGTGTAAAAGCCCATGTAACAGCCCATTTACATCACAAACTAGCCCATCTGATTCATACGGCGAGGCAGCGATGCAGCCTAATTTGCTACTCCAGCCAACGAACTAGCCAAGGTTAACACATCACAAACTTCTAATCTCTTTCAATTCTCATCTGGTGTCGGTGTCGAAATTATACAGCAGATTTTGCTTGTTTGGTTGCGTGACGTAAGATGCTATGAAGAGTTCATATCTTCTATGTGTCTTATAAATTATCATGATGCAAATAATCTTATACGAGTTCCTATCTGTTTGTTATGCCAAAAATTTATATGTCCAACTTGTACACTATAGCTAATTCTAAGATTGAAATTCAGCAGTTATGAGCAGAAAAAGCACTGCGAAACACCATCAAGATTAATTTGTTTTTTTTTTGCTTCGAGTTCGCAACCTACTAAAATTGTTAACGACACTGATATGCAGGTTCTCAACCTTATTTTATTTGATTGTTTTTTACACCGTATTTTTATCAAGTTAGCTTGCCCCCCCCCCCCATACCCAAATCCTGGCTCCGCCCTGATTGCATCTTCTCCTATCGCACACAACTATCTTATAGCCTTGTGTGATACTAACTGGTATCACACGATGAAAGAAGAATTTCATGCTCTCACTCTGAATCAAACATGGACACTTGTCCCTGCTCCTCCCAGTGCGAACAATGTGAGCGGTAAATAATTTTTTTTGCCAGAAATATCATGTCGATGGCTCTCTCGCTCGTCACAGAACTCGTTGGGTGGTTCGCGGCTTTTCTCAACAACCGGGTGTTGATTTGATGAAACGTTCAGCCCTGTTGTTAAAGCTGCAACTATCCGCATTGTCGTCTCTCTAGCTATCTCTCCATCCTGGCCGATCCATCAGCTAGATGTTAAAAATGCCTTCTTCCATGGTCATCTTGATGAAGTTGTTTATATCCAACAACCCTCCGGCTTCGTCGATCCATGTCACCCTAGTGATGTGTGTCGTCTCCTTAAATCCCTATATGGTCTAAAACAAGCTCCACGTGCTTGGTGTCAACGCTTTGCCTCCTTTGCGTGATCGATTGTGTTCGTTGAATCCAAATCTGACGCATATCTTTTCATCTTTCACCAAGGCACCAACTTGGCATATCTTCTTCTTCATGTCGATGATATCATTCTTATTTCCTCTACCCCATCCACTCTAGCTACTATCACCCGCACCATGGCACGCGAAATCGCTATGAAAGATCTCAGCCCACTTCATCATTTCCTTGGTATCTTTGTCACACGTACGTCACATGGTCTCCACCTATCTCAACCCCAATACATTCTTGACATCTTGAATCGTTCAGGTATGCGCGAGTGCCATCCAGTCACCACTCCCATTGACACCGAAGAGGAGGTCTCTTCCGCCTCTGGATCACCCGTTTCTGATCCCTCTCAATATCATAGCATAGCTGGCACACTCCAGTATGCTACACTCCCTGACATTGCTTAAGCTGTACTACGAGTTTGTCTTCATATGCACGATCCACGTGAACCTCATTTTTCCCTTATCAAACGTATTCTCCGATATCTTAATGGCACTCTCGACCAAGGCCTTTCCTTGCATCGCACTTCCTCCCACTCTCTCATTGTGTACTCGAATAGGTTGCCCAGATAAAGACGCTCTATGTCTGGTTTTGGCATGTACCTTGGGACAATCTTATTTCCTTGTATGCCCGATGACAGGCCACAATATCACACTCTAGTGCCGAGGCAGAGTACAGGGCGGTGGCCTCGACAGTTTCTGAATCATGTTGGGTTCGGCAGCTGTTACAGGATCTTCGACAACCGATATCGAGTGCTACTATTGTCTATTGTGACAACGTCAGTGCCGTCTACTTATCTGCCAACCCTGTTTAGCACTGCTAGACTAAATATATCAAGCTGGATACTCAATTTGTTCGGGAGAAGGTAGTACTTGCAGATGTTCGCGTTTTACATGTGTCCTCGTCCTCTCGATTCGTGGATATTTTTCACGAAGGGCTTACCTACTATGCTTTTTCAAGAATTTCGATCCAGTCTTCAAGTCGAGTCCTCTCCCGGTTCAAACTGCGGGGGCGTCTTAGAGACATGTCAGCAGCCGGCTTCGCGTCCTAGTGATCAACTCGGAGTACACGTGGACTTGCTATCTAATAGATAGATTCCATATCTATGCAGTTGTGTTGTAAACAAACTCTGTAAATCCCTGGAGATATAATTATACAAGGAGGCTGGCCGAGGCTGGCATTGAGCCGCACGGTCCTTTATACTTTTACAGGCGGCAAGAGATTTGCCTCTTCATTTAAATAAAGGAGACTAGAGTTTAGAGTTTTACAACGCACTCACAAACAAACAAGACAACAATTACTCGTACAATATGATGCGTCGGAGGTAACCCAAAGTTTAGCATCTTCAAAATATTGGTTAGGAGGACCGCCGATGGCGCACTTTTCTCGCAGAATACACGGATGTTTCTGTCGTTCCAAATGGTTCAAGAAACGAGCATGGGGAGGGAGGCCATTGTGTGTCAGTTAGGATTGTGGTTGTCGGTTCCTTTTTGCCACCACTCGGTGACGGTTTCATCCAAATGCCACTCGAAGCTGTCCCAAAATTCATGAAAATTGGCATGGTGTCTTCATAGGATCCATGTAGAGTGTGGTAAAAATTTGAGAGCATTACGAGAAAAACTTGATGCACTTCATGTACAAATCAAACAATCTCGGACGAAGTGTAGGGGTTTCGAGCAGAAACGCCCACCTGCCACATTGAGTGTGGAAATAAAATTTCAAGGTCAACCACCAAAGTACAATTTCATTCACATGCATACTTGACACGTTCCCTCTAGAAACCTAATTTCTTTCTTCAGGCGACCCAACATTTTTGTCACACATCACTTCCTCTCTAGCTATTGCAGCCAGTAGCTAATAGCTAGGTTCAATACTACAAAATTTTGAATCCGGGAATCAGCAAGAAAGGAGATCATGAAATAGAACCAGGGGACCGGAAGAATTACAAAGAGGCAAAGGAGTTTACCCTCTATCCTCACCGTCCATTCTTCCATCAAAGTTAATGCAAGAAAATTTCTCTTTTCTGTTTCCCTCAAATAAAAAGACAATTAAACTCGAAACTTTGCATATCTACATCACACAAGTACTACAATGTGAAAACTTTCAGATTTTTTAGCGCAACATGTTATGTTATGATCCAAATTCAAGTATAAAGATAAAGGCTAACTTCTGACGAGCGAGCGGAGCGAGACACGATCGGTATTGACCTCGGTCACCTCTGTTATATATATTCCTTGTAAGCCGCCGCACGGGATGAGTTGATCAGTTGTAAATCCCCAGCGTTTGTAACTTCCCCCGATATAGTGAAGATTTTGCTGGTTGGCGCCTGTTTTTTCCCTTCGTGTTTTGGGGGGGGGGGGGGGGGGGGGGGGTCCACGTTCAAATCCTGTGTCTCCTGCTTGTTTTCGTTCTTTGTCGTCTGATTTGCCTGTTGTATCTCTAACACAACATAAATTTTAAAAAATGACACAATTCATTCAGAATTTGAAATTTGACAAATTTATTCAAAAAAATCAAAAATATTTTATGCAATGAGTAACACTTGTCAACCGTTGATCTGCAAAGTTTTAGCTGAGGAGTTGTTTTAGCTTTATGCTTTTTCGCGCCTATGACACTTGTGGATAGCACGAATCTTGACACAAAGTGAATAATCTAGATAGATGGTACACTGGAACGGGGTGGGGGGGGGGGTGTGCAAAACAACCTTTTCAGCTTTCTGCTCTTTCGTGTCTGTGATGTGAGTTTTTCTACATATACAGGGGATTAGGGGCCAAGGGGGGTTACGGGGTGGGAACGTGCAACCGTGGAGGTTTATAATTGGAATATGGCGAGGAAGGGGTCCACCCCCTGAGATAATTTGATCGTGCAGTTTTCATTACATTTGTAGATGTTCATTCAATTGGTTCAAAAGTGTTCACAATGGTCAAGTATTTAAAAAATGAATTTTTAGATAATATTCACAAGTTATAAAAAATGTTCTTGAAATTAAAAATGACTGCAAACTTAGAGAAAAATGCAAATATTGAAATTTTATGAGCAAATAAAAGTGCATCCGTATGCAATCTTTAAACCCAAACACAACGGATGTTCATTAGCTTTTACATGTGTCCAATCAAAAAAGTTCAAGTCCGTGTAAATTGTGCCAACCCAGATAAGTTGTCCATGCCTCCCCCCTCATCATTCTATCGCCGGCTCCTCCGCAGCCTCTGCCTCTGCTACATGTGTCGGCAAACGCTTCAACATCTTTGCGAGGACCACTTACACGACCTTTGCCACATCGGGATCCAACTCGTCCATCTTGATGGTCAACATTTTGGTTTCCTCTAAAGCGGCCGCGAGCTCAAACCTCCTCTCTTCGAGTTTGCTCTTTTTTTTCGAGCTTTGTCTTTTTATTTTTAAGGTTGATCTTTTTCTCCGTCGTCGCCATGAAGGTGTCAAAGCTCTCCGCCTTCTTTTCCTCCTTGATTCCATGGCGATCGACACATTCCTCCTCCTTATTGTCCAAGAAGTCCTCGAGCTTCTGCGTCATCTTGTCCATCGCCCCTTCTGGCAAACCTTCCCCGGCTTTGCATCGGGTCTGCGGGAATTTGAAAGCCGAACGCGTCTGCGAATGTTTGTGCCATCACATTGGATGGCAAAAAAATCTGAACACATTGGCCCGGACGTTCGCACGCATTTTAAGGCACGAGATGCCCTAGGTATGCAGTGCTCAAAGGGGACAACGAGCTGAGATCACCTTAATCTGAGTTACACACTTACAAACTTACAGTGCTTAATGGTTACAAATAAGTAGATTACCCACATACACCATGCACACAAGCACGTAGTTTATCGCATTATTATTCAGCGCTGCCTCTTAGACGGTCGGGCAAATAGTAAACAACGCTGACACATTAAGGGATTCATACATATCCCAGTTACAGACTTCAAACTGAAACTTGAAAGCAAATAACTCGATCCACCGTGAACAACGAACTCATCATCATCAGCCGGAGCTGAACGATAGGACGACACCATGCATGTATATGTTTGATTTAGGAGTCCAGGTCCGACCATCTGATGTCCACCTGGCCGAGGCTGGTGTCAAGATGGAAGTTCTTCCAGATATGGGACGAGGCGCCCACCTCGTTGTCGCAGCCGGCGCACTCATCAACTACCTGGGCGTTTATGCCGATATTGTAAGTGTCCACGATGCGGATCGTCCTGCCGCACCGTGCCCCGCCTGCGTACCACTCCGAGGACAGTGACACCACGAACTCATCGTCAGTACTGGCCGTCGCAAGACGCCGGCTCGCCGCCCCCCTCTCCTTCCTGGAAGCCGTTCACCGTCATCACCGCCGGGATGTTCTGTCAAAGCTCGAACTTACCTTCCGCGGGGTGCGTGGAAAAGACGCACGACACCTGCAGAAAAACTAGGGTGCCGAAAAAATCACCGCAGCATTGGTAGTGCTCGCCATGATAAATGTGGAGGTGCTTGCGTTTATCAGCTAGCTAGCTAGCCTGCCCTGTGCGCTTTTCTTGCTTTCTCAAGGCTGTTGGTTGGAGCTAGTTTATATACGCTCGTGGTGCAGCCTCCAGACAAAGCGAGGGACAACACGATCGAAGTGCATGCCGTCCTCGTCATTAGTAGAAAACAGGGCTTTGGTTCGGTCAGAAAAAAGCATTAATCCCGGTTGCATTACGAACCGGGACTAATGTGAGCATTAGTCCCAGTTCAAGCGGCTAGGGCACCGTACATGCATTAGTCCCGGTTTAAATGGGACCTTTAGTCCCGGTTAGTGCCACGAACCGGGACTAAAGAGTGCGATGCCCATTAGTACCGGTTCGTGGCACCAACCGGGACTAAAGGTCTAACCTTTAGTACCGGTTCGAGCCACTAACCGGTACTAATGGGGTTTGAGGCATTAGTACCGGTTCATGGCACGAACCGGTACTAAAGGTCCCATTTTCATACTCTACCCCCCCCCCCCCCCCTCCCGTGGATCGCCTTTTCAGTTTTGTAAAAAGCAAAATAAAATGATAAAAACTTCAAAAATTAAAATCCTTCCAGATGTAGTTATGTTACTACATGTACTAGTTAGGAAAATTTAAAAACTTCAATTTGGACATGTTTTGCAAAAGGTGTAGGGAAAATGTAAAACGGCTATAAGTTTTGCATACGATGTCAGAAAAAAAGTATAATATATCAAACTATGGTCAAAGTACTTATTCAAGAAGTATTAGTGTTACTAAATAATTATTCAAGAATATTAGTGTTACTAAATAATTATTTTGGTTTTTTGAATTTTGGTCAAATCTGGTCAAACAATGGTCAAACTGTGGTCAAACAATGGTCAAACTAATTATTCAAGAAATATGAGTGTTACTAAATAATTATTTTATTTCTTTGAATTTTGGTCAAATATGGTCAAACTGTGGTCAAACTACTTATTCAAGAAATATTAGTGTTACTAAATAAAAAAAAATTAGAACAATAGTTTCAAACTCAAATAGTGAAATGTGTGACTTCATGCTCAAGCTAAATTCCTGAGGGTTAATAGGATTGACATCTTACTATTGTCAGGAAAACAACAAGTGCAGACTTGGAAACGAGGGAGAATAGAACCCAGAAGTTAAGCGTGCTCAGGCTGGAGTAGTGAGAGGATGGGTGACCGTCCGAAAAGTTAGATGATTTGAAATAATGAGGGGTGAAAGGGGGAGGCTTTAGTAACGACCCTTTAGTCCCGATTCCAGAACCGGGACTAAAAGTGGAGGCTTTAGTAACGACCCTTTAGTCCCGGTTGCAGAACCGGGACTAAAGGCCCTTATGAACCGGGACTAAAGGCCCTTTTTCTACTAGTGCGTGTGTCTCGTCTAAGTATTCCGTCAAAGGCGTGCAGACAAAGCAGCGCCTCACCCCTGATGTCACCAATTCTTTTCTTACGAAGGTTGTTACGTACAAATAAATCGATGAGTAAAGGAACTACTTAAGTTTACGTACCAGTCAACGTGGCAGAATTAGATTGGTGTTTAGGGGATGAGGGGCCCACCCCCTTGAAAATCAGGGGGGGTGTTTAAGATTAGTTTGGAATGTTTCGTAACCTTACGTATTCTCTTTCGTAGGTCTAGCATTTTCGAAATCGAAGGAGCAATGCTACACCTACGTAAAGGAACTACTTAAGTTTACGTACCAGTCAACGTGGCAGAATTAGATTGGTGTTTAGGGGATGAGGGGCCCACCCCCCTGAAAATCGGGGGGGGGGGGGGGGGGGGATGTTTAAGATTAGTTTGGAACGTTTCGTAACCTTACGTATTCTCTTTCGTAGGTCTAGCATTTTCGAAATCGAAGTGTAAGGGTTCCGAACGGAAACCGTCACCCGCCACACTGAAGTTAATTTTTATAAATTAATTCAAATTCGAACTTTTCTATAATTAGTACAGACCATTTGAAGCCTTATGGTCAAATTTGAGTACATTTTAGTTGATTTATTATTTTCTAAGCATTAACTGATTTACCGGCCACTAAAAAGGTCAGAACGTAATTTCGTTCAACATACCATTCAAATGTGCTCCGAATTTTTTTATTTATTTTTTTGAAACGGGGGCAAGAGATTTGCCTCTTCAATTAAATAAAGGAGAGTAGAGTTTATTGTTTTACAACGCACTCCCAAACAAAATTGCACAACAATTACTCGTACAGTATGATGCGGCGGCGGTAGCCCAAAGTTTGGCATTTTCTAAAATGTTGGTTAGGAGGATCGTCGATGGCGCGCTTTTGTGACAGAATACGCTGACGTTTCTTTCGTTCCGAATGGTCCAAGAAACACGCATGGTGAGGGAGGCCATTGCGTGTCAGTTAAGACTGTGGTTGTTGGTTCCTTTTTGCCACCACTCGGTGACGGTTTCATCCAAACGCCATTCGGAGGTGTCCCGAAATTGATGAACATGGTGTCTTCATAGGATCCATGTAGAGTGTGGTAAAAATTTGTGAGCATTACGACAAAAACATGATGCACTTGATGTACAAATTAAACACTCTCGGACAAAGCGTAAGGTTTTCGAACGGAAACCCTCACCTGCCACATTGAGTGTGGAAAAAAAAATCAAGGTCAACCACCAAAGTAGCATTTGATTCACATGCAAACTTGACATGTTCCCTCTAGAAACCTAATTTCTTTCTTCAGGCGACCCAAGTTTTTTGACACACATCACTTCCTCTCTATAGCTATCACTGCCAGTAGCTAATAGCTAGGTTCAATACTATTAAATTTTGAATCCAGGAATCAGCAAGAAAGGAGATCATGAAATAGAACCAGGAGACCGGAAGAATTACAAAGAGGCAAAAAAGTGTACCCTCTATCCTCACCGTCCATTCTTGCAAGAAAATTTCTCTTTTCTATTTCCCTCAAATAAAAAGACAATTAGACCCGTGACTTTGAAGATCAACATCACACAAGTACTATAATGTGAAAAGTTTTGGATTTTTTAGCGCAACATGTTATGTTATGATCCAAAATCAACTATAAAGATAAATGCTAACGTCTGACGAGCAAGCGGAGCGAGGCCCGATCATTATTGACCTAGGTCACGTGCGTTATATATGTTCTTTGTAAGTCGCCGCACGGGATGAGTTGATCAGTTGCAAATCCCCGGCGTTTGTAAACTCCCCTGATATAGTGAAGATTTGCTGGCTGGCGTCCGTGTTTTTTTTCCTTCGTGTTGGAGGTGTTTTCGACGTTAAAATCGTGTGTCTCCTACTTGTTTTCGTTTTTCGTCATTTGATTTGCATGTTGTATCTCTAACACAACATAAATTTTTAAAAATGATACAGTTCATTCAAAACTTGAAATTTGACAAATTATGTTTCATAAAAAAATTAAAATATTTTATTCAATGAGTAACACTTGTGTATAATTGATCTACAAAGTTTTAGCTGAGGAGTTATTTTAGCTTTATGCTTTTTTGTGCCTGTGAAAAGCACGAATCTTTACACAAGCTGAATGATCTAGACAAATGGTACACTGGTACGGGGTGGGGGTGGGTGTGCAAAACAACCTTGCCAGCTTTCTGCTCTTCCGTGCCTGTGATGTGAGTTTTCCTACAGATACGGGGGATTACGGGCCAAGGAGGGTTACGGGGTGCACCCCCTGAGATTATTTGATCATGCAGTTTCCATTAAATTTGTAGCTGCTCATTTAATCTGTACAAAAGTGTTCAAATGGTCAAGTATTTAAAAAATGAATTTTTAGATAATATTCACAAGTTATAAAAAAATGTTCCTGAAATTAGAAATGACTACAAATTTAGGAAAATGCAAATATTGATAAATGTGCATCCATATGCAATCTTTACAACCAAAACACAATGGACGTTCATTAGCTTTTACATGCGCCTAATAATAAAAGTTTCACTCCATGTAAATTGTGTCCACCCAGACAAGTTGTCCGTGCCTACCCCCTCATCACTCCGTCGCCGGCTCCTGCAGCCTCTACCTCCGCTACCTCTGTCGGCAAGCGCTTAAATATCTTTGCAAGGACGGCTTGCATGACCTTTGCCACATCGGGATCCAACTCGTCCATCTTGATGGTCAACATTTTGGTTTCCACTAAAGCGGCCGCAAGCTCAAACCTCCTCTCTTCGAGCTTGGTCTTCTTTTCTTCAAGCTTTGTCTTTTGATTTTTGAGGTTTATCTTTTTCCCGTGGCCGCCATGAAGATGTCAAACCTCTCCGCCTTCTTTTCCTCCTTGATTCCATGGTGATCGACACATTCCTCCTCCTTATTGTCCAAGAAGCCCTCGAGCTTCTGCGTCATCTTGTCCATCGCCCCTTCTGACAAACCTCCCCCGGCTTTGCATCAGGTCTGCGGGAATTTCAAAGCCGAACGCGTCTGCGAATGTTTGTGTCATCACATTGGATGGCAAAAAAGATCTGAAGACATCGGCTCGGATGTTTGCATGCATTTTAAGGCACGAGATGCCCTAGGTATGCAGTGCTCAAAGGGGATAACGAGCTGAGATCACGTTAATCTGAGTTACACACTTACAAACTTAGAGTGCTTAATGGTTACAAGTAAGTAGATTACCCACATACACCATGCACACAAGCACGTAGTTTATCACATTATTATTCAGCTACTTCTGCCTCTTAGACAGGTCGGGCAAATAGTAAACAACGCTGACACATTAAGGGATTTATGCATATCTCAGGTACAAACTGCAAACTGAAACTTGAAAGCAAATAACTCGATCCACCGTGAACAACGAACTCATCATCACCAGCGGGAGCTGAACGATCGACCGGCAGCATCCATTCATGTTTCTGCAGTTTAGAAGTCCACGTCCGACCATGTGGTGTCCACCTGGCCGAGGCTGGTGTCAAGATCGAAGTTCTTCCAGATACCTGACGACGCGCCGACCTCGTTGTCGCAGCCGGCGCACTCGTCGACGACCATGGCGTTTGTGCCAAAATTGGAATTGGAAGGGTCGGCGATGCGGATTATCCTGCCGCACCGGGCGCCGCCAGCATACCACTCCGAGGACAGCGACACCACCAAGTCATCGTCGCTGTGGTACTGGCCGTCGCACGCCGCCGGCCCGCCACCCCCCTCTCCTTGCTGGAATCCGTTCACCGTCATCGCCGCTGGGACGTTCTGTTGAAGCTCGAACTTCGCTTCCGTGGGGCGTTGGGAAACGGTGCACGACACCTGCAGGAAAACTACTAGAACAATGCAGAAAATCACCGTGGCATTGTTGGTGCCCGCCATGATAAATGTGGAGGTGCTTGCGTCTATCAGCCCTGTGCGCTTTGCTTTTCTCATGGCTGTTAGTTGGAGCTAGTTCATATACTAGTACTAGGCTCGTGGTGCAGCCTGCAGACAAAGCGAGGGGCAACAACACGAGGTGCATGCCATCCTCGTGTGTCTCGTCTAAGAATCCCGTCAAAGGTGTGCAGACAAAGCAGCGCCTCATTCCCGACGTCACCAATTCTTTTCTTACGAAGGCTGTTACGTACAAATAGATCGATGAGTAAATCACAAAATCAGGGAAACCGCCACCTGCCACACTGAAGTTAATTTTTATAAATCAATTCAACTTCAAACTTTTTCTATGATTAACACAGACCATTAGAAGCCCCATGTTCAAATTTGAGCATTTTTTTAGTTGGTTTATTATTTTCGAAGTATTAACTGATTTACCGGGCACTAAAAAGGTCAGAACGTAATTTCGCTCAACATACCATTCGAACGAGCTCCGAATTTTTATTTTTATTTTCTTCTGAAATGGGGGCCAGAGATTTGCCTCTTCAATTAAATAAAGGAGAGTAGAGTTTAGAGTTTTACAACGCACTCACAATCAAACCGCACAACAATTACTCATACAATATGATGCGCGAGCGGTAACCCAAAGTTTAGCATCTTCTAAAATGTTGGTTAGGAGGATCATCGATGGCGCGCTTTTGTGACGGAATACGTGGATGTTTCTCTCGTTCCAAATGGTCCAAGAAACGAGCATGGTGAGGGAGGCCATTGCGCGTGTCAATTAGGATTGTGGTTGTCGGTTCCTTTTTGCCACCACACGGTGACGGTTTCGTCCAAATTTCATTCAAAGGTGGTCCGAAATTGATGAAAATTGGCATGGTGTCTTCATAGGATCCATGTACAGTGTGGTAAAAATTTAAGAGCATTACGACAAAAACTTGTTGCACTTCATGTACAAATCAAACAGTCTCCGACGAAGGGTAAGGGTTTCAAATGGATACCCCCACCTGCCACACTGAGTGTGGAAAAAATACAAGGTCAACCACCAAAGTAGCATTTGATTCACATGCAAACTTGACATGTTCCCTCTAGAAACCTAATTTCTTTCTTCAGGCAACCCAAATTTTTGTCGCACATCACTTGCTCTCTAGCTATTACAACCAGTAGCTAATAGCTAGGTTCAATACTACGAAATATTGAATCCGGGAATCAGCAGGAAAGGAGATCATGGAATAGAACCAGGGACCGGAAGAATTACAAATACTACAGGAATCAGGAACTTTGTCGTCCGCCATGGCTGGCGGCAAAGGCATGCATTGCGGACGGCAAAGGCCTTTGCCGTCAGCCAGCAGACGACAAAACGTCCAGTTGAACAAGCTACGGCAAAGGGCACTTTGCCTTCTGCTGGCGGACGGCAAAGATGCAAAGGCCTTTGTTGTTTGCCAGCAGACGGCAAAGGGCAAGGCTCTTTGCTATCTGCGGGCAGACGGCAAAGGCTGCAGGCTCTTTGCCATCGGTTGATGCCAAAGGGACCAAATAGGCAGTAATTCTGTTTTTTTATATCAATTCATTTTCACAGAAAATCAAACACACACACACAGACACACACACAAACACACACACACACACACACACACATATATATATATAGGGAAAATCCATCCTACCACCCAGTGGTAGTTACCCCATATGTTTCATATACTACCATGTGGTACTATATATACTATTTTATTATTTTAAATATGTATATATATTATATCTAAGATATATAAAAGCAAATTCCATGAAAAAATTGCATATGAACCCATAGTTTTTGTTATATTTGTGAAATACGTATATATTTGTATGTAAAAAAGAGGATACTCAAAACATGGTATATACTACCTAAAAATTAGTATATATACTACCTAATCATTGTTATATACTACATACTACACGTACATACTCTCGGTTTCGATAGATACTACATACAACATACAAAACGCAAGTGGTGGTAACTACAGTCATGAACACATATATATCCAACACATGTTACCAATAGTAGCAAGTTTCATCCATACATATACATAGTTTCATCAATATTACATAATTTCATCCATAGGTAGCAAGTTTCACAAAGTCAAAACAAAAACTAAAGACAAGCACTCCATATCTTAAATTACAAGAAATGACCTAAAACTAAATATCTATTTTCCTAAAAACTATCTTATTACTAAGATCTTCTCCGGATCTTCTTCTTTTCTTCCAACCTGCATAACAAAAACACTAAGAAAGAGAGAATGGGTTAGGAGTAGAAATGTAGCATTTCACTTGGTGAAATGCAATGTTGTAGGAGCCAGCACTTGAGATCAAGACAATCTTAGTTAAGATCCTGATTTTCAAAGTGATCTTAATTAGAAAGCCAAATAGAGTAAACCAATACCAAAGAGCCAAAGGAGAGAACCAGCCAAGGACCCAATCAAGAAGCCACCACAATTAGTAGTAAGTTAAATGCCAACACAAAGACCACTATCAGTAATAGCTCCAGGAATTAAGCCAACTAAAAACTAGTGATTAAAGCCAAGGATTAGACTTCATCACCACAATCAGTTTTGTCCAGTGACAATAGGTACATGTCACTGTGCAACGCCAAAAACAAAGCTCCAGGAGGAGATATACATCACAACAAGCAGTGCCACCCGTGAGCTTGACACGGCAAGCAGCAGCTGTTAACACCACAATCACCAAAGCCACCCGTGAGGACAGCACAAACACACACACAACTTAGTCACACCATTCAGGCCCGTATAAATAGGGCAACCAACCGTAGAGTAGGGTCTGTTAGACACTTGGTGTCCAAAACATCAAACAGGACTGGTCCCAAAACCATATATGTGAGATAGTGTGAAGCAGCTAGGAGGAGCAGGCTGTCCACAAGAAGCAGGTTTACCAGAATCCACAAGACCAAGCTACAGAAGACCTCAAGGTATACTTCAAGGGATTATGTGATCAGACAGCCTGGAAGTGCCATGGCTAGTCCATCACAGCACAGGGATAGCCACAAGTAAATTAAGCCAAAGAGAGGGGGGCTCAGACCAGCATCACTGCCCAAATCAGATGTAGTATCTGTCTTATCAGTAGAAAACTAGGAAAGTAACAGCCAAAACCAAGTATAGCATTTGTTCATAGGCTATTAGAAAGAGACCAATAGGAATAGCCAAACCAAGTGGTATCTGTTCATATCAGTATTAGAGGTAAAACAACTAAGAACAAGTGAGTATCTGTTCATGAGTAAAGTAACTATAGCATAGAAGAAATAGCAGGGTAGCACCCCAAATGATTATCTGCTTTTGCAGAACACAGCACCACACTTGCACCTGGCATTTTTCTGCAATTAGGGCATTGCACCCACAAGCACAGGGGGCTAGTACCATTATAAACTGCTACTGCAAGTAATAGCAGCACAGAACAGAGCAGTACAGGAGCATATATACTTCACAAATACACATAGATGGCCACTGACCAAAACCCTGACACGGCAAGAATCCATCACAGAGAGCTCCAACACAAGTTGATGCTCATCTATAGCAGCTAACCACAGCTAATAGAGCCTCACATCCAACAAGATCAAGAGCTAGAGCTATGCATTAGAGAGATCAGAGGAGGGGAGCAAGGAGAAGCTCACCAAGAGGAGTTGTAGCCGAAGCAGGATGCATCCACACCATCACTATGGTGTGACCAGCAGCACAACCAACACCACCACAGCACGCCGGAGCTCGCCAGAGAGCACCACAACGGTGGCGCCAGCGAGAGCACGGGCACGGAGGCGACCACCCAGGGGCACCGCAGCACGGAGGCGCCACCCAGGGGCACCACCGCGCCACGGCACATCCAGCACCGACGGAGGATCCTCACGGCGACCGAGACCATCATCGGAGCACCACAGCCGAACCACCACCAGCACCGAAATCCTAACGGGGAGAAACCGAAGGGGACGACCGCAGGAGGCGGGGAAAAGCAGATCGATGTGGAGGAATCGATAGAGCTTGTCGAGAGAAAGCAGTAGAGGGCCACGCCGGCGACGTGGTGGCCGAAACCCTAGCCGTAGGAGAGGGGCGCGCGTGGTCGCAGGAGGACGCGCGCGTCAGATCAGGTCGGAGGGGATGGAGGAGCGGGGCGAGGGGGTCACGTGGGTGTGCTGGGCGCCGTCGAATGCCGCCGGAGCTCGCCGAAATCGGCCGCCGTAGCTGCTCGCGCGGGGGAGATGGAAAGACGAGCGGGAGAGAGAAAGGGGCGGGGCGGAGAGAGAGGGGATAGAGATAGAGGAGGTGGGGGGCAACGGTTTTTTTACCCGCAAAAAAAAAAGCCCCCCCCTCTTTGCCGTTTGCCAGCAGATGGCAAAGAATCTTTGCCGTCTGCCAGCAGACGGCAAAGAAATGACAGATGGCAAAGACCTTCTTTGCCGTCTGCCAGTTCTTTGCCGTCTGCTAGCAGACGGCAAAGAAGGTCTTTGGCAGATGGCAAAATCCTTGATTCCAGTAGTGAAAGAGGCAAAGGAGTGTACCCTCTATCCTTGACGTCCACTCTTGCATCAAAGTTAATGCAAGAAAATTTATGTTTTCTGTTTCCCTCAAATAGAAAGACAATTAAACTCGAAACTTTGCAGATCAACATTACACGAGTACTATAACGTGAAAAGTTTTGGATTTTTTTAGTGCAAGATGTTATGTTATAATCCAAATTCAACTATAAAGATAAAGACTAACTTCTGACGAGCGAACGGAGCGAGGCCCGATCAGTATTGACTAAGGTCACCTATATTATATATATATATATATATATATATATATATATATATATATATATATATATATATATATATATATATATATATATATATATATATTCTTTGTAAGCCACCGCACGGGATGAGTTGGTCAGCTGTAAATCCCCGGCGTTTGTAACCTCCCCCGATATAGTGAAGATTTGCTGGCTGGGACCCATTTTTTTCCTTCGTGTTGGAGGGGTTTTCCACGTAAAATTGTGTGTCTCCTGCTTGTTTTCGTTCTTGGTCGTTTGATTTGCCTGCCGTATCTCTAACACAACATACATTTTTAAAACCGATACAATTCATTCGGAATATGAAATTTGACAAATTTATAAAAAAAAAATCAAAAATATTTTATTCAATGAATAACACTTGTGTATAGTCGATCTGCAAAGTTTTACTGAGGAGTTGTTTTAGCTTTATGCTTTCTCGCATCTGTGACACTTGTGGATAGCACAAATCTTGACACAAACTGAATGATCTAGATAGATGATACACTGGTACGGGGTGGGGGGGTGGGGAGGGTGTGTGCAAAACAACCTTTTCAGCTTTCTGCTCTTCCGTGTCTGTGATGTAAGTTTTGCTACATATACAGGGGATTGCAGGCCAAGCGGGGTTACGGGGTGGGAACGTGCAAACGCGGAGGTTTATAATTGGGATTAGGCGAGGAAGGGGTCCACCCCCGCAGATCATTTGATCGTGCAGTTTCCATTAAATTTGTAGCTGTGCATTTAATCTATAAAAAATGTTTAAAATGGTCAAGTATTTAAAAATTTAAATTTTAGATAATATTCACAAGTTATAAAAAGTGTTCCTGAATTAAAAATAACTGCAAATTTAGGAAAATGCAAATACTGATTATACAAATTTTATGAGCAAATAAAAGTGCATCCCTATGCAATCTTTACAACCAAAACACAATGGATGTTCATTAGCTTTTACATGTGCCCAATCATAAAAGTTTCAACCCAAGTAAATTGTGCCCACTCAGACAAGTTGTCCATGCCTCTCCCCTCATCACTCTGTCGCCGGCTCTTGCAGCCTCTGCCTCTGATACCTCTGTCGGCAAGCGCTTCAATATCTTTGCAAGGACAGCTTGCATGACCTTTGCCACATTGGGATCCAACTCGTCCATCTTGATGGTCAACATTTTGGTTTCCTCTAAAGCGGCCGCGAGCTCAAACCACCTCTCTTCGAGCTTGGTCTTCTTTTCTTCGAGCTTTGTCTTTTGATTTTCAAGGTTGATCTCTTTCTTCGCCGCCGCCATGAAGATGTCAAACCTCTCCACCTTCTTTTCCTCCTTGGTTCCATGGCGATTGACACATGCCTCCTCCTTATTGTCCAAGAAGCCCTCGAGCTTCTGCGTCATCCTGTCCACCGCCCCTTCTCTCAAACCTCTCCCGGATTTGCATTAGGTCTGCGGGAAATTGGAACCCAAACGTGTCTGCGAATGCTTGTGCCATCACATTGGGTGGTAAAAAAGATCCTGACACGTCGGCCCGGACGTTTGCAGGCATTTTAAGGCACGAGATGCCCTAGGTATGCAGTGCTCAAAGGGACAACGAGCTGAGACTGAGATCACCTTAATCTGAGCTACAACTTACACTGCTTAATGGTTACAAATAAGTAGATTACCCACATACACCATGCATACGAGCACGTAATTTATCACATTATTATTCAGCTACTTCTGCCTCTTAGACGGTCGGGCAAATAGTAAATAACGCTGACACATTAAGAGATTCATACATATCCCAGTTACAGACTTCAACCTGAAACTTGAAAGCAAATAACTCGATCCACCGTGATCACCAGCCGGAGCTGAAGGATCGACCGACACCATGCATGCATATGTTTGATTTAGGAGTCCAGGTCCGACCATCTGATGTCCACCTGGCCGAGGCTGGTGTCAAGATGGAAGTTGTTCCAGATATGGGACGAGGCGCCCACCTCGTTGTCGCAGCCGGCGCACTCATCAACTACCTGGGCGTTTATGCCGATATTGAAAGTGTCGACGATGCGGATCGTCCTGCCGCACCGTGCCCCGCCTGCATACCACTCCGAGGACAGTGACACCACGAACTCATCGTCGTTGTGGTACTGGCCGTCGCAAGACGCCGGCCCGCCGCCCCCCTCTCCTTCCTGGAAGCCGTTCACCGTCATCACCGCCGGAACGTTCTGTCGAAGCTCGAACTTACCTTCCGCGGGGTGCCTGGAAACGGCGCACGACACCTGCAGAAAAACTAGGATGCCGAAAATCACCGCGGCATTGGTCGTGCTCGCCATGGCAGCTGAGGCCGTGCTTGCGCCTCACTCCTGATGTCACGAATTCTTTTCTTACGAAGGCTGTTACGTACAAATAGATCAAGGAGTAACATCACAAAATCGAAGTGTAAGGGTTCCGAGCGGAAACCGCCACCTGCCACACTGGAGTTAATTTTACTAAATCAATTCAACTTCAAACTTTTTCTATAATTAACACAGACCATTAGAAGCCCCATGATCAAATTTGAGAACTTTTTAAGTTGGTTTATTATTTTCTAAGCATTAACTGATTTACCGCCCACTAAAAAGGTAAGAACAAAATTTCATTGAACATATCACTCAAACGAGCTCCGAAATTGATGAAAATTAGCATGGTGTCTACATAAGATGCATGTAGAGTGTGGTAAAATTTAAAAGAATTATGGCAGCATTTGATGCACTTCATGTAGAAATCAAACACTCTCGGACGAAGTGTAAGGGTTTCAAACGGAAACCCCACATGCCACATTGAGTGTGGAAAACAAATTCAAGGTCAACCAACAAAGTAGTGTTCGGTTCACATGCAAACTTGACACATTCCCTCTAGAAACCTAATTTCTTCCTCAGAGATGGTCCCGTTTGTAAGCAGTCTGCGTGAAAACTTTCACGAAACATTATCATTTTTTTACCATAGCCTCTAGGGGTCATGTCATGACACCATGCGAAGTTCCATGATTTTTGTGTGTTGATTGAACTTTTGAGAATTAGAACACTCGTACCACAGGTCCACAACACATAACACAAGAAATTACTTACTTTGTGACTCTCCCACTATTACCATTTTGTACATAACACAAGAAATTATTCTCTGTGACTTTACCACGATTGCCACGTAGTGCATAAACCCAAGAAATTACTTACTATGTTAAGATGTTGGCTTAGTATTGCGTTCAAGGTATGAAGATCTGCTGCCAGAAGGACTGGTGTATATCTGAGATCCAAAGTATCATGGTTGATGTTCATAGAGAGTAAAGAAGGGTGTCGTCTTGCTCGCCGTTGGGTACGACCTATTGTACCAGAATGGAGCCAGTGGCGACCATTGGCTCCATTTACATGGGCATGCACCGATAAAGAAATGAAGATAAGTCTCAAAACAATGGTTAACTCGCTCTGTCTAACCATTTGTCTGCGGATGCCTAAATATGCTCATTCTCAGTTTAGTGCGAGATAACTTGAACAGAGAGCCTCAAACCCAAGTATCAAATACATGATCTCTATTTGACAATAGTGCAGATGACATTGCCCGCAGTTTGAAAACGTCCACAAAGTATGTTTGAGCAACTTGCAATGATGTACATAGATGCGTGAGGGGTATGAAATGGTAGTCCCTTTTCAATTTGTCGAAAACAGCCAGTACATATGAGAAGCAAGCCGAACGATGTAGCCCTTCAACGAAGTCTGGAGTGACCATTTCCCATGCTTGCTTAGGCAGCGGCTATGGCTGCAGTAATCCTGGATCTTTGGCATGCTCATGGACCCATCAGCAGATTCACATAATTAATAGTCATTGTGTGGAACTAGTGTATTAGTGGTGTGACTTTTATCTAACACCCCACTAATAATAATATATACCAGGCCTGCTGCTAGGTCCCATTTACTAGTGGTGTGATACCCTAAGAAAAACTAGTGATGGAGTCTTAGCCAGCACCTTACTAGTAGAAGGATATCAATAGCGTGGCAGCAGATTATTCATCACTGCTATTTTGACCAGATATTAGAGTTGGATTTTCGGGTGTATTACTACTTTAGTGGGACGCCACTAATAACTTCTATCTAAAGGTTTATAAAAGTATCAGTACTAGTTTCAGCACTAGTGTTTAAACTCGATGCACGATAGACCAAGGGATTAGTTAATCTAGTAAATCAGTGAGAGACTCAGACTCAATCGGCGGCCAAACTGGATCTGGTCGTATCATCTCCCAACAGTCAACTAGATAGAGAATTGGCCTATGGCAATACAAAACGTGGAGCGCGTGTTCACGCGACCCAAGTTTTTTTGTCACACATCACTTCCTCTCTAGCTATTACAGTCAGTAGCTAATAGAACGAGGGGACAGGAAGAATTACAGAGGCAAGGCAAACGACTGTACCCTCTATCCTCCCCGTCCATTCTTGCATCAAAGTTAATGCAAGAAAATCTCTCCTTTTTTCCACAAATAAAAGAACTTTGTTATCTTTCCGTTGAGCAATTAATGGAATGAGGATGTCTGGCTGAAAAAACAAGAACATTTGATCTTGAAATTTGCAGAAAAATTTCAAGTACTATCCTGTGCTACCACACAAGTACTATCATGTGCAGAAAAGTTTTGGATTTTTTTACGCAACATGAATTTTATAAAATGATACAATTCTTTCAGAATTTGAATTTTGAAAAATTCATCTTTCATAAAAAAATTATACAATGAGTGATACTTGTGTATAGTTGATCTGCCAAGTTTTTACCGAGGAGTTGTTTCAGCTATCTGCTTTTCAGTGTCTGTGACATTTGTGGATAGCACGAATCTTGACACAAACTGAATGATCTAGACAGAGAGTAGACTGGTATGGGGGTACAAAACAACCATCTCAGCTGAGGAGCCATTTCAACTTTCTGCTCTTCCGGGCCTGTTATGCGGGTTTTGCTTACGGCCTTATGGGGCGGGAACGTGCAAATGTGGAGGTTTATAATTGGAATTAGGCGAGGAAGGGGCCCACCACCTGAGATCACTTGATCGCAGAGTATTAAATTTCTTAAATTCTCATTAAATCTGTAAAAAAAAGTTCAAAATGGTCAGGTATATAAAATAAAATAAAATTTCGGATAATTCATGAGTTTTAAAAAATGTTCATGAACTTTTTTTTGCGAACTTAGGAAAATGCAAATATTGATTAATAGAAATGTTATGAGAAAATAAAAGTGCATATGTATGCAATCTTTACAACCAAAACACAACGAATGTTAATTAACTTTTACATGCGCCCAATCATAACAGTTCCGGTCCGTGTAAATTTTGCCCTCATCACTCTCATGATGGCTCCTCCGCAGCATCTGCTGCTACCTTTGTCGGCAAGTGCTTCAATATCTTTTTAAGGACAGCTTGCACGACCTTTGCCACATCGGGATCCAACCTGTCCATCTTGATGGCCAACATTTTGGTTTCCTTTGAAGCGGGAGCGGCTCAACCCTCCTCTCTTCGAGCTTGGTCTTCTTTTCTTCGAGCTTTGTCTTTTGATTTCCGAGGTTGATCTTTTTCTCCGTCACCGCCATGAAGATGTCAAACATCTCTGTCTTCCTTTCCTCCTTGATGTCATGGCGATTGACACATGCTTCCTCCTTATGGTCCATGAAGCCCTCGAGCTTCTGCGTCATCTTGTCCACCGCCCCTTCTCACAAACCTCCCCTGACATTGTGTCTGGTCTGCAGGAATTTGGAACCAAACGCGTCGGCGAATGTTTGCGCCACCACGCTGAACGGCAAAAAATATCCGAACGCGTCAGTCTGAACGTTTGCAGGCGTTTTAAGGCACGAGATGCTCTAGGTAGGCAGTGTTCATAGGGGACACTGCCGGACAGCAAGATGAGATCACCTTAATCTGACTTGCACACTCAAAAACTTATGTTGATTTACATTCACAAATAAGTATAGAAATTACCCACATATACATGCATGTACAACGCATGCTCGAACTTACCTTCAGCGGGGTGCCTCGGTACGGCGCACGACACCTGCAGAAAAACTAGGATGCTGAAAAACACGGTGGCATTTGTAGTGCTTGTCATGGTAAATGTGGAGGTGCTTGCGTTTATCAGCTAGCCTGCCTTGTGCGCTTTGCTTTCTCAAGGCTGTTGGTTCGATCTAGTTCATATAGGCTCGTGCTGGTGCTGTAGCCTGCAGACAAAGCGAGGGGCAACAACATGAGCTGCATGCCGTCCTCGTCAAAAGCCTGAAACAAAGCAGCGCCTCTCTTCCGATGTTCACCAATTCTTACGACCGGTAATTACATTCCACACACACAGCTATAACAACCCAATTTTGTATAGTTGCCATAGCACTATACTGGTACTACTCCGTCCTGGTTTATTGGTCTTCTTCGTATTTTATCTAGATTTTAACCTACGATTTATTTGATAAAATGTTAATGCATGTCATCAAAAATAGCATCATTGTAAACTATGTACAAGACATGCATTCATATTTTGTTAGTTAAATCTATTGTTAAAATTAGACACAAAATACAAAAGGACCAATAAACCCGGACGGAAGTAGTAATTGGTAAGCTCAAGATTATCTCATGTTTTGCTTTCTTTGTTTTGGACTACACCACGCACTACCGGAATCGCCTTTTTCACCGATGGTTGGATTGGCCAAATTTTTATTAGGTGTGACTATTGCTCAGGCAACTTGAGAATAGTTATTTCAGTCAGTACTCATAAATGTTGAAGCCGTCATTTACCCTGCACTGTTCTCCCACCACACAAAATAAAATGCCATGGTAGCCACTATTTTGTAGGAAGGGATCGAGCTTGCTCTTCGTAATCGACTAACCACTACTACGCTCACATAACTTGCCTCTCTAAACTCTCTGTTGCAGGGTGTATCTACCTCTCAGGAGCCGCACACAAGGAGGCTGCTTAATGGTGAAAATTTCACCACGCGCGGCGCCTACGCAACACTTAACACACAGCTCACTGACCCCGTTCTTAGCCTGGTTTGGGAATCCAGGGTGCCGAAGAAGGTAATGATCTTCGGGTGGTTATTCTACTTGGACCGCGTAAACATGAGGAAGAAGCACATGTTGAACTCGGACAACTGTCCAAGGTGCAACAACACAGCGGAAGACTGTGACCACCTCTTCTTCACCTGTCCGGCGGCCCGCAGAGTGTGGCAGGCTACCGGTATTCTGTCGGACTTGACCCCTATTGCCGAGTTCTTCACCACCACCTTGCCAGCTACTCTGCCTTCTTCTGTCCGCCCCGGATGCTCCCTCTCATTCTCTGGAAAATCTGGGACGCAAGGAACAAAAAAGTTTTCCAGAGTCTGGAGATGGACGCTAGAGGCACTGTTAAAGCTATTCTAGAGAATCTTATTTTTTTGGTCGCATCGTCTCAGGACGGAATCACTTAGAGCATCTTCAACAGTCGCACAATCTTAGCAGCGCACTGGAAAGAACGCCATTTTTGCGCGCGCATAGCCGAAACGGGCGCTCCACCAGACGCGCAAAAAACGTGTGCGCGGTATAATGGGTTTAGCGCACGGAGGAAAACTGCATCGCTCCCGCGCGCTGGACGTCGAGCGCCCGCGGCCAACTGCCAGCAACCTCTCCAGCCGCCCTGCCTTCGCCCCGCCCCGCCCCGCGCCACCGCCGACAAAATTTGACCGATGGAAGGCCGTGCTGACATCCCCCCCCCCCCCCCGCCCCTCCCTACACCCGCGACCCCTCCGCCGCTGCCGCAAACCCTAGCGCGGGGTTGGCCTTCGGCTTCGCCGCCGACGGCCCTCCTCCAAGCACAGGTCTCGCACGCAGCCTTTTCATGCCGCCACGGACGACCTCGCAGGGTGGCGTCGTGCCGCCGCCCGCCGTCACAAGCGAGATGGTGATGTGGCTTGATTGTTGATGTGACATTTGTTTCTGTGAACTTTTATATGTCATGAACTTGGTTGGGCGATTTTGAACTATGCCGTGCAATTGAACTATGATATGTCTTTATTTTGCACATTTGTTTAATGTTTGAAACATCATTATATTGTCAAAACGGACATGTAAAATCATATCTGCAAGCGCCGGCTGCTCGCGAGCGCTGTAAATTAGGGCGCCTGCTGATGCTGCTCGTGCACGCCATATTTTGCAGCGGCCGCTGGAGCCAGCGCCCTGCTGCGCGCAAAAAACCACTATTTCGGTGCTGTAAATAGGTTTTAGCGCGCCGCGTGGTTGCGTGCCTGTTGGAGATGCTCTTAAGGAACACGTCGGGCTGTGGCGTGATTTCCTCTCCCTACGTTTTCGTGAGTTCTGTAAACATTCATCCACTTTTTATTCAAAAACAATTGTTGGCATTTATTTTTTTCTTGACGAGAAGGCCTTCAAGGCTAGCTTTATTAATCGAATAACAGTTACATCATCTGCTAAAAAATTAAGAAGAAAACCAGGCGGTGCATCCCTCCAGACAGATGGAGTGTACATTTGACTCTCTATTACAATGCTCAATATACCCCTTCCCGAAATCTCTTAATAATCTTTTGCAGTCTTCTAACACAGGTCCTGCCACCATTGATTGTCCTTCGTTTAAGTGAAGAGCATCCACCACCACAGTATTATCCATCCTCGCAAGGACGTTGCTGCACCCCCAAACTTTGTAGAAATTTTAGACCTTCAAGTAGAGCCGCTGCTTCCGCAGAAACCACATCCACAACATGAAATTTTTTTGCCGTACTTGCACCAATGAAATTACCTCGGTTATCTCTCACAACAGCACCAAATGTGCTTTTGTGATCTTCATCTGAAAATGAGGCATCAACATTAAGAACCTGCTGGGACGCTAACACTACCGACCACTTATTCATCTTGGGCATTGACATTGTTTTACTAGCAACACGTACATAATTTAGAGCCAGGGCTTGGATTGCCATTGCCGTCCGGTCAGGGGCATGTATTGCTTCGCCGCGAACATATTGCCTGCGCTGCGACCAGATGTACCAACAGGTAATAGCTAGCAACTCTGGCATCTCAAGTTCTCAACTGGACTAGAATACAAGCAATCGAAGGCCTTGTTGCACAAGAAAAATTCTATTACACCTGCTCCTGATCGGTCCACCAGAGTAGCATCCATTATTTCATGCTCGATCCCTAAACTCACCCAGACCGCCCTGGCACGGTTGCATTTGAATAAATCATGGCCACATCCTCCACGGCTCCCTTGCATATTGGGCATTGTGCGACGGTCCCAACATGACGATTCGCCGGAACACAGAAACAAGGAATTGCGTTGTGAAGGCATCTCCAAAAGATATTTTTTTATCTTTGCTTGCAACTTTTGAGTTTCCATAACTTTTTCCAAACCCGGTGTGATGATGATACACTATGTGGGCTACCAGCCTGACCACTCCATGCATACATCTCCTCCCATTGCTTATAGTACGCTGATCTAACAGAGAAAATTCCATTTTTTGTTAAGTGCCAGGCTACATAATGATCTGTGAGTTGATGGTGTAGAGTTTGCAGAATCCGCTACATAATCATCAATGGGTCAATGAGTTCATTCAATCTCGTAAGAATCTGATTTCCCCGGACTGTTATCACATTCCTAGAAGCACTATTAGGTATCCAACAATCATTCCAGATATTAATTTTCGCTCCATCACCAACTCTCCATATGCGACTTTTCATGAGCGTTTGGATCCCAGCCAAATAATGCTCCATGTTGGCACTTGTTTCCCATGCGTTAGACCGAACTCGCTTTTATTGGTTGTGACTATTGCTCTACTCCTTTTGTACGTACATGCACAGATGCGTTGTCCAAAATGTTGGCATTTGTTTCCAGTAGCAACATGGAAATGGATGAAAATATTTTTATCCTTCCATACTTACACGATTTGAATATCCAAAATGAAATGTTCTAACACTCGATTTGAAAGTAATGGTTTCTCGCTTGAATTTAAAATGACAAAGATCAATTTCTGTATATATTTCAGAAATAGCTGGAAACCCAAAAACAACACCATTGATTTTATTTGAGATTAAGCATTGCCACGCAGCACATATGCACGACGCGTCTAATTCATCGTTGTGTGACAAGCACACATGATAGCCATCCAATTTCAGTGTCCATAGTGACCGGTTCGAAACGTCAATTTAAAAATGATTGTTTGTCGCTTCTACTAGAGATAGCAAATTTGTATTAGGCCCAGACTATCAGCATCCCTTCATCAACTGGATAGGAGTAGCGACAGATGTTGCCTAGACGGTGGCTTTAGTCTTACTGTTGTATGACTTTGTAAGGTCTTATGTGAATAATTAATTAAGTGGCTGCATGCATCGTCCAGATGCAGAAACCGGGGGTCCTCCTCCTTTTCTAAAAAAAGAAAAAAAAACTAGAGATAGCAAATCCGAGTTTTATATTCATTTCGGAAATAGTTTCAGCAAGAACGGAATAGTGAGACCGAGTGAAACCATAAAAAAACATTCCATTTATTTAAAATCAAACATTGCCACGTACGTACACCATACGCACGACTCATCTTATTCATGGTTTGCCTCACCAGCACACACACACACAGAGGCTAGCATCCAATTATTGTGAGGTACTACTACTTAACAGTACGGACGCGGCGATTTCAGTGGAGCGCACGCCCGGGAAACGACCGCAGCGTGCTAGTTACCGCCGCCGGCGGCGTCGTCGGCAGGAAGGTACCTGCACTGTGGCCCTGGGAAGCCATGGAAGAAGTCGAAGCACATGTGGCGGGTCTATGGGTGAAGCAGCGCCGGCAGGCAGGTCTTGCAGGTCGGGGCGCACTGCTCGACCTCGTCGGCGCAGTGGCACGTCGGCGGGTCCTCACCGGAGCAGAAAGGCTCGTCGCAGCATTTCCATGGCTTCTCCGTGCACCCGGGCCCTGCCTTGCCGATGAAGGTGTCCTCGCACACTTTGCGGGTGGCGTTCGCCTTGGACGGCACGCAGGACTTGCAGGTGGGCGCGCACTCGTCGACCTCGTCCGCGCACTCGCAGACCGGATACTTCCACCCGCTGCATATGGGCTGGTCGCAGCACTTCCACGGCTGCCTCCCCCGATTGACTGCTGCTGCTTGGAACTCCTCGTCCGCACCTGCACCTCCACCACCACCTGAACGATCGAGCCAGTACGTACGAGATAGCCTGTCGTTAGTTCCTTCATTCATGCCCTAGTCGTAGTAGCAGCTACTGACTGAACTGTAGAAATGAGTTTTCTGCATGCATGCACCGTATACGTATGTACCTTTGCCTTGGCTCGGCAGGAGGATGGAGCCCACGTCGTCGGCGACCGAGGGGCGGCCGGCGACCAGAAGGGAGGCCTCCAGTGAAAGCATCAGCAGGATGCTAGCGACGATGCATGTCATCATCTTCATGGCTGCTTAGTTTGCTTTGCCTCTACGGCTGGCTTGCGAATCTCGCTTCTGCGTTTGGCCGGAATATATATAGCCTCACGACGTAGGATGATCTGCTAAGCCGTCGCACTTCACCATTATTATCTAGCAGATCTGGCAGATGGACGATATTATGTGCGTGCGACAAACCGCTACAACAGCTGGGTTGATCGTCATCGTATGACTGTCGGGCCAACAAAGTATAGTTTATCGTACGCACACTAGTTTTGCTGCAGCGTTATACTCAGATGAAGATGTATTTACGATAGTGTAAAACGAGAGAGAAAGATTGTGCATATACACACATGAAGATGACGCCGTACATGTTGTTGGTCAGTCGTGGCACATGACCATGTTGTTAGTTCCATTGATGTCTAGCAGATCAAGCACATGGACGACATCATGCACGTGCGACAAACCGTAACACATCGGACCACCCACACCTGTACTAGTGGATGGTAAAAGTTTGATTTGTTTTAGTGCCTCACCACTCGTAAACCATGCTGAGCCGTTTATTGGCTGCACAACACCCAGCGATTACGACAGGCCGAAGTGTCCTACGTATGTATCATCTTGATGCTATAATGAAATGCGCCTACAACAGTAATTGAAGCACTAATTTGGATTTATTGATCACCGTACAACAATCGGACCACTAAGTATCATCCGCACAGTAGTTCCCCTACATGTTTGGTTGGTGGAACTTAATTCTTGGCCTACTCCCACTCACGTCGGTGGAAGTGTTACCACATCAAGACATGTACAAGTGCCCGGTAAGAGCATCTACAGCCGGATTTGGCAAATTCAGTCCCTCAAACGTTCGTGGACGCGACCTGACACGCGCACGGACAGGCTCTCATATTTCCATCCGGGCATTCACATATCTCAAATCCGAACTCTCAAATCCATGCAAATACATGCACGTCGATCATGCAAGACAATATCGTACGTAAATAGCAAATGTTGGTACTAAGCATAGATAGCGTTTAGATAAAATTTATTTTAAGTGCGAAACTCAAGCATTGTCTCCTTGGTTGCCATTGTGTGTCCACATGTGCTCAACAAGATCATTGAGTAGTTGCGTGCGCACCTGCTGATCTCGAAGATTCTGACGCATCTGCAGAAAGTTCATCAACCAAGCCTCATCTTGATCTTCCGGGATTGCAACTTGTTCTCCAGGTGCTTCAAAATCATGGATTTGGGATACACCATCACCCTCATCCTCGACAATCATATGGTGCAGAATAACACAACATGTCATCAGCTGACACAAATATTCTGATTCCCACATCATTGTCGCTCTCCGCACAATTCCCCAACGGGCCTAAAGCACACCAAATGCCTTTTCCACATCCTTCCTTGCCGCTTCATACATTGCTGCAAAGTGGCTCTGTTTATTGCCACGTGGCTCAGATATGGTCTTCACAAACGCGGCCTACTGAGGATAGATAGCATCGACAAGATAGTACCCATATTGTAGTCTCGGCCATTGACGTTGCACGGCGGTGATTCCCCATTGCAGAGCCTCCTGAACACCAGAGATCGTTGAAGCACATTGATGTCATTGTGAGAACAAGGCATTTCAAAGAAAGCATGCCAAATCCATAAGTCATGTGATGCCACCGTTTCTAGTATGATGATGGCCTGTCTGGCGTGGCCTTGATACATTTCCCGTAGACATTTGGGGCAGTTCTTCCATTGCCAATGCATGCAATCAATTGATCCGAGCATTGCTGGAAACCCCCTTGCCTCTCCAATAGACAACAACTTCTCCATGTCTTGCGCATTTGGTTCTCTGAGATACTCAGGTCCAAACACCTCCACCACGGCGCGGGCAAACTTGACAGGAATCTTCAAGCACGTGCTCTCCCCCATCCTGACCATCTCACCAATGGTGTATGCAGCAGTACCAAGTGCAAGCATCCTCAGAGCAGTCGTGCACTTCTGCTTGGCCGAGAAAGATAGTTGACCGCAGCAAACCCTTTTGAGCTTGAAGTAGTCGTCGTGTGCCTCCACTCCCTCCACAATGCGCAAAAATAATGGTTTCCGCATGCGAAAACGGCGACAAAACCATGGATCATCCGGGAAAGTAGGTTTGGGAGCAAAGTAGTCCTTGTGCAAGCTTTGCTCTGGACACCCTATCCGGGTTGATCACTCTTCTCTCTTTGATTGAGCCCTTGAAGTTGAGAATATGCTCCACTTGCCGGTCCATTTCCTCTTGCATGCTGACGAGCATGATCATGTCCACTTCGTCGTCCGAATCCGACGAATTGAAGAACTCATCTTGAATCATTTGGTCAAGCTTTGTCGGTCCATACTCCTTGTCCGATGAAGCATCGGAATCCAACATTTTACCTAACAAAATCACAAAAAATCCGGTCGGACAATGTGTCAAACACATCAAGCGCACGGCGGAGCTAGAGAGTCGGGGCCTGCGACGACGTACCCCGCGGCGGGGATGGGAGGGCTCTTCTGGAGCTGCCCACGAAGAGCCTGGGAATGGCTGTGGAGCGGGGGCGGGGGCGGAGCGCGAGACGGACGGCGCGGAGGAGGAAGAAGAGAGGAGATAGCAAATGGATCCGACTGGTCTTCGGGGTAGATTTGGTGCAATTTGGGGTGGGGTCGATCTGTCGAGTCCGGCGTGGCAGGCGTGCCCGGATGCGCCCGGGAGCCCCCATATCCACCCCATACACTACTAGGGAAAACCTTATACACAGCATCTTAGCAGTAGCGCTGGACAAAACAGGGCGCTACTGCTACTTAGTAGTAGCGTTTTTAATTAGACCGCGCTACTGCTACTGCTTAATTTAGCAGTAGCGCGTTCTGCTAAAGCGCGCTGCTGCTATACTTGTACGGGGCGCAGATGGCTAGCCCCACTTAGCAGTAGCGTGTATGCATGACCAGCGCTACTGCTACATCCCTTAGCAGTAGTGCGTATACCTGAAATGCGCTACTACTTAGTTACCTTATCCTGGAGCGGTTCTCACTGCACCCTCTCACTCACTCTCGCTCTCACTCGCTCTCGCCCGTGCCGAACCCGTCGTCCGCCGCCGCCGCATTGCTCCTCGCCGAGGCACGTCTTCCTCCCCCCTCCTCCTCCGGCCGCCCTCCTCCCACCGCCCCTCCCTCCTCCTCCGGCCGCCCTCCTCCCCCCGCCCCCTCCCTCCTCCTCCTCCGACCGCCCTCCTCCGGCCGCCCCTCCCTCCTCCTCCTCCTCCGGCAGTTCGTACGTGCGTTCGTCAGTTCTTTCATTCATGCAACTGGAGAAATGAGTTCTCTGCGGGCATGCATGCATGCGGGTGCACCGTATATATATATATATATATATATATATATATATATATATATATATATATATATATATATATATATATATATATAGACACACACACACACACACACACACACACACATGTGCCCTGTCTCGGCAGGAGGATGGAGCCCACCACGTCGTCGGCGACGGAGGGGCGGCCGGCGATGGAAAGGGAGGCCTCAAGTGAAAGCATCAGCAGGATGCTAGCGACGATGCATGTCATCATCCTCATGGCTGCTTAATTAGTTTGCTTTGCCGCTACGGCTGCACTAGTAGAAAAAGGGCCATTCGTCCTGGTTCGTGAGGGTCATTTGTCCTGGTTCCCGAACCGGGACTAAAGGGTCGGTACTAAAGCCCTACACCTTTAGTCCCGGTTTGCCCAGGAACCGGGACAGATGGGGCTCCACGTGGCCGCTGCCGCTTGCCCAGGCAGAGGGACCTTTTGTCCCGGTTGGTGCCACCAACCGGGACCAAAAGGCTTCCACGCGTCAGCAGTTCAGGGGCTGGGTTTTTTGTTTTTTTATGAAGGGGGGGGGGGGTTGGGGGGTTTTGTAGGGTTAATTTAGGGGTTTCATATATTGTGTTAGCTAGCTAATAGAGAGAAGTGTCCTCTCTTATCTCCGTGCTTGGTCGACGCTACGTATAGAGAGGACTCGACACGCTAGCTAGCTAGTAAGCAAATGAAGGAAACTATTAAGTACAGAAGATCGTCATGAACATATACAGAGAGAAGTGATCGACCTCTCCTTCTCCGAGAGATTGGTCGAACAACAAGTTTTCGTATATCTTATCGACGCTACTGGCTACATATATATATACAATGTGTAAGATCTCTTACAATACCCTAACATATGAACTCAACTTCCACATGCATTGTGGTATTCTCCGGCTTTATTGATGACGTGGTCAAGAAAGAATTCAGCCAATTCCTCTTGAATTGCTCGCATGCGATCTTGTGGTAGGAGTTCATCCCGCATCTGTCACATCTAATTTCAAGAAGGGGGTCAATACATATATATGAATGAAACTGAACATTAATGATGGTAATAAAATAAACTTGTGAATATTTTTGCTTACGCACTTCATATTGTCTTTTAGAGTAGCCCCGCCTATTCTTGGCCGTCGCGTTGTAGATGAACTCGCAGATGTAGTATCCACAGTAATTATTCCCGGGTTCCTGCCACAAGCACTTTACGAGAAATAGAGGTCAATCAAACTGATAATGAAGCATTATAAATGGCATTGATGAAAGTAGCTAGAATCAACGGGAGATGCACGGAACTAGTAGTACTTACTTTCGGGTATTTCCATCGCAGATCCTGCGGCAGTCCCGAAACTTGTGCGGTGAATACTTTCCAAACCCTGCGAGACAAAGAAAACAATGACTTGATATCATGAAATGAACAAAGTTGCCGATATGGTGCGATAATGATCGATTCAACTTACTTCTCGAGCATTTTAGACATGTCCGCATAGTCCTCGGGATCTTTTCGTCTCGATTCTAAGACGTTTACTAGTCCCTGCTCAAGCTTAATCTCTAGGAGAATATAGTGGAAACTGCGCACGCATGCATAACTCATCAATTACATTAATTACTATAACCTCGAGAAATAATTAAGGGAAACCGAATATGCACAAGACAGTAACACTCACTTGAAGTTGTAAGGAAAGAGTATTGTATCTTTGTTTTGATTTATTACCAACGATCGTAGCAAGTTGTCCTTGGTTTCTTTGGGATGAAATGTAACCATAAATTGATCTATGAGATTTGTCTTAATGAACCCAATATCATACATTTCAGCTTTTCTGCATTCAACGATCTTCAATCTGCATAATGTAGTGAGGATAATTATATATACATGCAATGAAAGAGCTGAGCTATATATAGAGACTTAATGACAGAAGTAGTACTTACAGACAGTAGCAAGTGACCGTTAATTTATCGAGGGCCTTTGATTGAAAAACTGGAAGAACTCCTCAAATGGAACAGACAACTGCTCAATTCCAACGAGGTCGTGCTAATCCTCTTTAACTATCAGCGTCAAAGTATTGATTTTTTTCTTCCCTGCAAACTTTCTGCAGGTTTCCATGTACCAATCATGGCATCTTCGCATCATCGTTGTTAGAGTAGTTTCATCTTTGACGAGAGGCTTCCCATACTCGTATTTGAATACGTCCACCTCCATTATATCAAAATGTGCATCGTTGCCGTGCATGTAATCTGCAGGATTTGTACCGGGCAAGATCCCCGGATGATTAGCGACGATATCGCTAGACACCTTGAGCGGGGGGGGGGGGCGATTGGTTCGCTTGTTCGCCGAGCTGGGGAATTTTTTTCCCACTTCTTCGTTCTTGTAACCTTTTGTCACTGCAAGTACTTCCCGACCGCTTCGCTTCCTTATATGTCCTTTCAGTAATGCGCTCATAGTTGGTTTGCGGCGGAGACGGTGGTGGTCGCTGCAGGGCATCCAAAGTGCGCTTCGCTTTCACTAGATCTATCTTCTCCTCCGGAGGTGGATGTCTCTTAGCTCTTTGCGTTTCGAAGTAGTCCTTCACTTGGGCTTGACAGATATCCGTGTTTTCCTGTTCGGTCATCTCGTATGGTAACTTCTCTGGAGTCTTGAGAGATGGACCGAATCTGTATTGTCTCCCGCCTCTGGTTGTACTGCTAGACGCCGGAGCAGGCCGAGCGGCTGCGGCTGTCTTCTTTCGTTGCTTACGAGGCGGAGGAGAAGGACTACGACGCACCAGAGCAGCCGGAGCGGCGGCGGGTCTCTTCCGCCCTTGCTGACGAGGCGGACAATGAGGGTGGCTGGTCGGGCGCGCCGGTGCAGGCGGAGTGCCGCCACGCGCCAGAGAAGGAGGCGGAGTGCCCTGATCACTCGCCGGAGGAGCAGGCGGAGGAGGAGGCGGAGTGCCCTGACTCGCCGGAGGAGGAGGAGGCGTCCAGTTCGGAAGGTTGATGAGCTCCTTCCGCCATAGGCATGGAGTCTTCAGAGCACAACCCAGCCGAGTCTCCCCTTCACCGGTAGGGTGGTCAAGCACGAGCTCCTCAAATCCCTCAGTTATTTCGTCCACCATCACCCTAGCATATCCTTCTGGAATTGGACGACGGTGAAAAGTTGCGCCGGGTTCAGGAGGTCGAACAGAGCCGGCAGCCGCCTTGACTTTGTAGTTCTGCCATTGCGTCATAAGGTGGCAATGTTGAGACTCCGTGATAGCATCCACGGGGTAGCTAGCAGGAGCCGTGAAGACAGGCTCCAGCTGAAGCAGCTCGGTGGAAGCCACGCTGCTTCTCCGCTGAGATGGCGGGGTAGCTTCGGGGGTAGCTTCGGCAGGTCGCTTGCTTCGAACTGCTTCTCGTTCCTCTAGCTTCCGTACCCTTGCGTGCAGCTCCTGCAGTTCGGTCTGCTCCACTTTCCTCCTCCTCTCTTGGCATTTGTAACCGCTTGCGTCTGGAAACCCAGCCTTCCATGGAACGGAGCCTGGCATGCCTCGTGTCCGTCCAGGGTGCTCAGGATTCCCGAAGGCCATTGTGAGCTCGTCCTTCTCTCTATCTAGAACGAACCTCCCTTCCTGCGCTGCGGCGATATAGTCCTGAAGCTTCGTGACGGGTATTCGCAGTTGCTCGCTCGTGCAAATGCACTTCCCTGTTACAGGGTCCAAGGTTCCGCCAACCCCGAAGAACCAAGTCCTTGAACAGTCTGGCCAGTTCAATGTCTCTGGTTCGACCCCTTTATCAAGCAGGTCATTCTCAGCCTTGGCCCACAATGGCCGGGCTTTGAGGTAGCCACCTGACACCGTGCGATGGTGATGCTCCTTCTTCGCAGCATTTATCTTGTTTGTCGCTGGCATCTTCTTACTCCTATCCGATGTCTTGTTGGCCACAAATGCGTCCCATTGATCTCTGAGCTTCTCATACCGGCCAATGAATTCTGGTGTCTTTTTTTGGTCGACAAACTTTGCTTTCAGCTCATTCTTCCACCTCCTGAATAGATCTGCCATCTTCTTGAGAGCACATGACTTGATCAATGGCTCTATAATTGGATTCTCCGGATCCTCCTCTTCCGGTAGGGTGAAATTTACCTTCAGCGCTTTCCAAAGATCCTCTTTCTGTCTATCTTCGACAAAAGAAACTTGAAGCTCTTCCTTCTTAGGCTGATTCCATAGCTCGATGCTGATCGGGATCATGTCCCTAACAAGAACCTCGCACTGAGCAGTAAATGCGTCCTTGGTCTGGAGGGGTCCAATCGGTAGGCCATCGCGCGCGATTGCTGTGATCGTGAACCTTTCATCCGAGCGCAACTTTTTCTTCGGGCCTCGTCTCTTTACCGAAGTTGTGCTCGATCCGGAGGGCTAGAAAAAAGAAGAAAGACGAGAGTTAATATGTGTAGATACCAAAACAATGAATGCATCAATTAGCTAGTCAGCACAGGCTTAATTAATATATATACCTGGCCGGACTCTGTTCGGTCACCGGAGCCGTCATCACGGTCTCCTTCTTGCACCGGCATTCGGTCACCGGAGCCATCATAATCATGTCCTTCCTCCTCCATTGTTCGATAACCGTAGCCTGCTTCACCCTCTCCTTCCAGACCATCGGTTTCGTTGAGATACGACATGACATCACCTCCGGCTGCGATTATGTCCCCCAACACCTGTTCTGCTTGCTCGTCTCGGCCGTGCTCCATAGTTTCTGCAAATATTACAACATGGCAATTATTATACAAACATGACAGATGGATATATTAGTGGCAAACGTAGACCTAGCTATAGCTAATCACAACAAGGAATTATATTAGTTAGTGGCCTCGACGCTTCTCTAGGGTTTGGGGTTGCCTCGGCAACGCTTCAAGGGTTCGGGGTGGCCTCGACGACAACGCTCTTTTAACTTGGTAAATTTGGGTCGCCTCGGCAGCGCTTCTAGGCTCTAGTGTCAAAGGATTCAACAAAACCATGTCTTCATCATTAGGCGAAAGTAACAGGCGCATGATGGTATGAAGTTCTCCAAAGTTATTCTGGAACGGAATCCCAGATAGGATAATTCGCTTTTTGGTACAAAGTACAGCAAGAGCCTTCCGGATATCGCTATTTGGAAGGCCTTTGCTGAAATTTGTACCAAAAGGCGGATTATCCTATCCGGGACTCCGTTCGAGAATAACTTTGGAGAACTTCGTACCATCATGCCCCGGTTACTTCCGGCTAATGATGAAACCATGCATTTCTTCAATACTTTGACACTAGGCAACCTCTCGACCTCTCGGCGATCCTCGACCCCTCGACGACCCTCGACCCTCGAACCCTCGGCCCCTCGACAACCCTCGACCCTCCACCCTCGAACCCTCGACCCTAGAACCCTCGAACCCTCGAACCCTCGACCCTCAACCCCTCGACCCCCTCCCCCCTCCTCATGTCGAAGTTATCGGGGAGGGGGTATATCGACCCCCCCCCCCTCTCATATCGAAGTTACCGGGGAGGTGGTATATCGACAACGACATACCCGATAAAAATAAGAAGAGGAAGAAGAAGAAAAAAAAAGAGGAGAAGAAGATAGGAATAGAGGAGAAGATCGAAGAAAAAAAAAGAAGAAAAAAAGAGGAGAATAAGAAAGGAATAGAGGTGAAGAAGAAAAAAAAAGAAATTACTCTATTTTTTTTCTTCTTCTCTTCTATTCCTTTCTTCTTCTCTTCTATTCCTTTCTTCTTCTTCTCTTTTTTTTTCTCTTCTTATTTATTTCTCCTCTTCTTCTCCTTTCTTCTTCTCCTTCTTTCTCTTCTTATTTTCCTTTTTCCACTCCTTCTTTTTCTTCTTCTTCCTCTTTTCTTCCTTTTCCTTATTTTACTTTTTCCTCTACACTAACCTATGCACTAACCTAAAATCGACATCTACTAATTAACAACGTAAATAAAAAAATTAATACATATATGAAAAAAACATCATATGAAAAAAAACATCATATGCACAAAAAACATCATATGAACCCCCAACCCCCCTCATGTCGAAGTTATCGGGGAGGGGGTATATCGACCCCCACACCCCCTCTTTTTTTCTTTTTTTTCCTCTTCTTATTTATTTCTCCTCTTCTTCTCCTTCTTCTTCTCCTTCTTCCTCTTCTTATTATTTTCCTTTTTCTTCTCCTTTTTCTTCTTCTTCCTTCTTCCTTCTTCCTAGATAAAACTTTTCTAAAATGTAACTTTTGCATATAAAAAAGTTTTTCTTCTTCTTCCTTCTTCCTTCTTCCTAGCTAGATATATAATTTTTTTTCTAAAAATGTAACTTTAGCATATATAGTCATCTAAAGGGTACTCTACGGTTTACTTCCCTAAATTATACTCCCTCAGTCTCAAAATAAGTGTCTCAACTTTAAATACTTATTTTGAGAAGGAGAGAGTAGGATTCAATTGAAATGTGAAAAAGAAAGAAAGAATCTGGTCAAATTTGGAACAGTAAGCAGCCCTGCTCTAGCGTGGTTGCAGTCAGGCAACTACTCGAGTGGCCGATGACTCCCATCATAGTCTGCCCACAAAACTGTACTGGTATCAACGACACTTGATTGAATGCGGGGCCTCCATGGACCAAGACTTTGACCGCAGACTTCGTGAGTCTAGTATTATTTGACGAACATCTTTGGTAGTAGAATGGCTCTGGCTAATAAATACCAACACTGAGCCTGTAGTAGCATTCTTCGAGCTAGACAACTCGTCCTTCCAGCATGCGTCCAACAACCAATCTCTTGCTCACACTCATCACCATAAGCATATTTCCATTCTTCACAAATGGCACACTACAACCCCAGCATCAGCATGCCCATGGCGGCGGCTGCAACCCTGACGAGAGGGCCGCCTTGCTCTCCTTCAAAGAGGGCATTACAAGCAACAACACCAACCTCCTCGCCTCGTGGAAAGGACAGGACTGCTGCCGGTGGAGAGGCGTCAGCTGCTGCAACCAAACAGGCCATGTCATCAAGCTTCACCTTCGCAATCCGAATGTGACGCTCGACGCCTATGGCTACGATCATGCATGTGCTAGTGCCAGTGCTTTGTTCGGCGAGATAAGTCCATCTCTGCTTTCCTTGAAGCATCTAAAGCACCTCGACCTCAGCATGAACTGTTTACTTGGGCCAAATAGCCAAATTCCTCATTTGCTAGGATCCATGGGAAACTTGAGATACCTTAACCTCTCTGGCATACCATTTACCGGTAGGGTGCCTTCTCATCTTGGTAATCTGTCTAAGATGCAGTATCTTGACCTTGGCCAAGCTGGTGATTATTCTGATATGTATTCAATGGATATCACCTGGTTAACAAAGCTACCTTTCCTAAAGTTCCTTGGCATGAGTGGAGTAAATCTCTCAGGCATAGCTGACTGGCCTCATACCCTGAATATGATTCCACCTCTGAGGGTTATTGATCTTTCTTACTGTCTTCTTGATAGTGCAAACCAATCACTTCTGCACCTTAATCTCACAAAACTTGAGAAGCTTGACCTCTCCTGGAATTTCTTTAAGCATTCACTTGGATCTGGCTGGTTTTGGAAAGTGACCAGCCTCAAGTACCTTCATCTTGAGTGGAACTTACTATTCGGCAAGTTCCCTGACACACTAGGAAACATGACGTACCTTCGAGTCCTTGATATTTCATATAATGGGAACCCAGACATGATGATGACAGGGAACATTAAGAAACTTTGCAGTTTGGAAATCCTTGACCTCTCTGGTAATAGGATAAATGGAGACATAGAATCCTTGTTTGTGGAGAGTTTGCCGCAATGCACACGGAAAAACTTGCAGAAGCTGGATTTAAGTTACAACAATTTCACTGGAACTCTACCAAATATTGTTAGTGACTTCAGCAAGTTGAGCATACTAAGCCTCTCCAATAACAACCTTGTTGGACCTATACCAGCACAACTTGGCAATTTGACATGTCTGACTTCTTTGGACCTCTTCTGGAATCACCTGAATGGAAGTATACCACCTGAACTCGGTGCTCTTACCACTTTAACCTCTTTGGACCTAAGCATGAACGACCTCACCGGGAGTATACCGGCCGAACTTGGGAATTTGAGGTATTTGTCTGAACTTTGCCTCTCAGATAACAACATCACTGCTCCTATACCACCAGAGCTTATGAATTCAACTAGCCTAACCCATCTAGACCTGTCCAGCAATCATCTCAATGGAAGTGTACCCACTGAAATAGGTTCTCTTAATAATCTGATTTATCTGTACCTAAGCAACAATAGGTTTACTGGTGTGATCACGGAAGAAAATTTTGCAAATCTAACAAGTTTAAAGGATATAGACTTGTCTTTCAACAATTTGAAGATTGTACTGAATTCAGATTGGCGTGCTCCCTTTACATTGGAGTTTGCATCGTTTGCATCTTGCCAGATGGGTCCTCTGTTTCCACCTGGGCTTCAGCGGCTGAAAACCAATGCACTTGACATTTCAAACACCACTCTGAAGGGCGAGATTCCTGATTGGTTTTGGTCCACATTTTCAAATGCCACATATCTGGATATCTCTAACAACCAAATAAGTGGCAGCTTGCCAGCACATATGCATAGCATGGCTTTTGAAAAACTCCACCTTGGTTCGAACCGGCTTACTGGACCAATACCTACATTGCCAACAAATATCACCCTGTTAGACATCTCCAACAATACATTTTCAGAAACAATACCATCAAACCTTGGAGCATCACGACTTGAAATATTGAGTATGCATTCAAATCAAATTGGTCGCTACATTCCAGAATCTATTTGCAAATTGGAACAACTGTTGTATCTGGATTTGTCAAACAATATTTTAGAGGGTGAGGTTCCCCACTGTTTTCACTTCTACAAAATAGAACATCTTATACTCAGCAACAACAGTTTATCAGGAAAAATCCCAGCATTTTTGCAGAATAACACAGGTCTGCAATTCTTGGATGTGTCATGGAATAGGTTCTCTGGAAGATTACCTACATGGATAGGAAACCTGGTCAATTTACGTTTTCTCGTACTGAGCCACAATATATTTTCTGATAATATTCCAGTCGACATAACAAAGCTGGGGCATCTTCAATACTTGGATCTATCACGCAACAACTTTTCTGGTGGAATACCTTGGCATATGTCGAACCTAACATTTATGTCAACATTACAATCAATGTATATGGTTGAGGTTACTGAATATGATACCACCAGGTTAGGTCCTATCTTCATTGAAGCTGATCGCTTAGGACAAATATTGTCAGTAAATACAAAAGGGCAGCAACTTATATATCATGGAACACTTGCCTATTTTGTGAGCATTGATTTATCATGCAACTCCTTGACTGGTGAAATTCCTACAGACATCACTTCGCTTGCTGCACTAATGAATTTGAATTTATCATCGAACCAATTGAGTGGACAAATTCCAAGCATGATTGGCGCCATGCAGTCACTGGTATCTCTCGATCTCTCTCAGAACAAGCTTTCCGGTGAAATCCCATCGAGCTTGTCAAATCTGACATCTCTGAGCTACATGAACCTGTCCTGCAACAGTTTGTCTGGAAGGATACCATCTGGCCCCCAACTTGACATCCTCAATTTGGACAACCAGTCACTTATATACATCGGCAACACTGGCCTTTGTGGCCCTCCTGTCCACAAGAATTGTTCAGGAAATGATCCTTACATCCATAGCGATCTCGAGAGCAGCAAGGAAGAATTTGACCCACTGACCTTTTACTTCGGGCTTGTGCTGGGATTTGTGGTTGGGCTCTGGATGGTGTTTTGTGCACTGCTGTTCAAGAAGACATGGAGAATTGCTTATTTCCGGTTCTTCGACAAGGTGTACGATCAAGTCTATGTATTTGTGGTTGTGAAGTGGGCAAGCTTTGCAAAGAACACACCAGCAGAATAAGCAACTTTTTCTGAAGGAGGTAGTGTTTGTGCTGCAACCTATTGAATGAGAGGTCTTGAATATTAACCAGGGTGTGCAAGATCTCCAGCAACACATGTTATATCGTGCGCCTTGTTTGTACCCTCTAAATAAGATGAAGATGTCTAGCTCTTCTGATACACTTATGACTTTACTATTGTCAAACTATTGTTGTAAATGTAAGACTTCAGTATTGTTTAGTTATTCAGATACATGTAGGACTTTACTATTCTTCTGGGTTGTAATAATCATGAGGGTCTTCCCCCTGGATAATTTCAACATTTTTCTGCGGTGACAGTGAGTTAATTTTCATTTGTTGCACGTACGACGGGTTTGCCATATGGACTTGTACTTGTACTCTGTTGTAGACATCCCTGCAAAACTTCAGTTTATAAAGTTTGTAGCTGTAATCTCTACTCTGTGATGTTACTCCCTTACTTTCTCAAGGGTACAACCGTACAAGTACAATGCGCACGTTGATTTATAGAACCAAGTCTGGCCTTTAATCTGGGTTGGACAGTGGTTAATTTCACAGGTTCAGAGTTTTTCTGTGTAGCTTTAGATGAGTGCAGTAGGAATATAACTGACTGTTCACGAGTGTTATTTGGTTACTCTGAATGGTTGGGGAAACAGAGAAATAAGTAAGAGAGATGATTGAAGAGGATTTAACTAACCAGCAATTTCTCCTTGCCCCCTTGTCTCCTCCTCTCAATCGGCGCGCTCCGAGCAGCAACGGCCGCAGTTCTGCAGCACTCGCCGGCCAATCTCCATGCCCGAGTTTGGCGACTCGCCAGCCGTGTGAGGAGCTCCGGGAAGCTGACAGTGGCGCCGAATCCATCCTCCGCAGCGCCGGGTCTGTCATCGGGCAACGCCACGCCGCCCTCCTGGCCTTTGTCGCGTGCCGCCTCGGATGGTTCGCGGCGGTGCTCGCCGTTGGGACCGGCCGCGACACACGCGCGGCCTTGAGGGCCAGCCCAGTTTGTCCTCTGCGTCGGCGCATTCATCCTTCCAGTTTTTCCGGCGGTTTTCTGATTTTAAAAACTGTTTCGCAAAACAAAATGTCAAATTTGGGTTTGTTTATCCAGTTTCTTGTTAGAGATTCCAGTGCAAAATGTCTCAAGTGTGGGTGTGTGTCTCGTGCTTAGCGACAGTGAGTGATCCCGGACATGATGGTCCCACGGGTCAGTGCCACTAACTACCAAGTTAGAGGTAAGTAGCGGGTGTATCTATGATACATACATCAGATTCATCACGGATACGGAGATCTACACCAACGATATACCTGCATCGATCGTGCATGGAAGTCATTCGGGAGTGGTCATCGCCACCGTTAGCCCTCATCAACCACTGTCATCCCTCGTCAACCTTTTTTGAATTATATTATATTTTGTTTGAAATTTAATTTCAATTTAATGATTAAACGGGTTTGAACTGTAAGTATGTGATTTATTACTCATTTTTTTATGGAATAACTATTGTAGCTTCCTAAAAATATTGGAAGGCTAAAATATAGGTTCTAAGCAGATTTCACCATGTAAAATCGGTCAATTTAAAATAGATCAAGATCTATTAATACTATTAAATCTCATTTTAGTTAGGGTTTAATCCTAGTTCCAAAATTAATACCTTCTAATCCTTCATAAATTTATGGAATGTAATCACGAGGGTCTTTTCCTGAATAGTTTGAACAACCTCTAGTGCATTCGTCCACTTACTCGTGTTCTCCCTATAGCAAGGTCTGTACACTTAATCTAGGTAGCTATCAAACTCGACTTTACGGGACAGAAGACAAAAGTTGGTGACTTGGTGCGCATAAGTATAAAAGGAAGTTGGTGACTTTGTTCTCCCTATATAGCAAGGTCTATACTTTCTTGCTAGTGGAATTATTAGTAAGCATTCAAGAAAACGAGATGTTCAGAAGTATAAAAGAAAAATCAGCTACGCACGATCTATCAAGGAGCTCTTCTCTCTCAAAAAAAGGTGGAAGCATACCACTTGACGACTCATCTTCCTGCTGAAGCCTCATACACTCCATTTGGTCAGTCAACGATCAATCCTGCCCTGCCCCCGATGGAGGCCATGGTGGCGAGCGCCGCAACAGGAGCAATGCCGACGCTCCCGCCCAAGCTCGGCGGCCTGCTCGATAAGGAGTACAAGCTGTCCAAAGACTCGAAGAAGGAAATCGCCTCCATGAGTGATGATATGAGCAGCATGAGCGCTCTACTCTGCGGAATAAGAAACTTAACCTACCGTCAGAAAGAGCTGAGCCCTGTCACCTAATACCTTGCGCTCCCCTTTTGCTCTTGAATATTTTTTGAAGTTGAAAACACTAGAGGGTTTCAACAAAAGTAATGCAAAAAACAAAACAAAAATTGGAATAGCTACCAGCCCTGCTCCAGAGTGCACGACGCATATACAACAGAAGGGAGTGACTTTCACAGTACCTTGGGAGTGCAGTCAAGCAACTAGTTGAGTAGCCGCCAAAGTTGATTGAATGGGATCTCCATGGAGCACAGAAGGACGAAGACTTTGACCGCAGACTCCGTCGGTCTAGTTTTGTGGCCACACATCCCTGGCAGCATAGCTCTGCCACAGTAGCTAAATACTAACCGAGCCTGTAACATACTCTGCTTTGATTCCCCAGCTAGACAGCTCGTTCTTCCAGCATGTGTCGAACAACCAATCTCTTGCTCACCCTCATCAGCATAAGCATATTTCCATTCTTCACAAATGGCGCACTACAACCCCAGCATCAGCATGCCCATGGCGGCGGCTGCAACCCTGACGAGAGGGCCACCTTGCTCTCCTTCAAAAAGGGCATTACAAGCAACGACGCCAACATCCTCACCTCGTGGCAGGGACAGGACTGCTGCCGGTGGAGAGGTGTCAGTTGCAGCAACCGAACAGGCCATGTCATCAAGCTTCATCTTCGCAATCCGAATGTGGCACTCGACACTTATGGCGAGTATGATGTATGTGGTGGTGCCAGTGCTTTGTTCGGCGAGATAAGTCCCTCTCTGCTTTCCTTGAAGCATTTAGAGCACATGGACCTCAGCATGAACTGTTTACTAGGTACAAATAGTCAAATTCCTCATTTGCTGGGCTCCATGGGGAACTTGAGATACCTTAACCTCTCTGGCATACCATTTACCGGTAGGGTGCCTCCTCATCTTGGTAATCTGTCTAAGTTACAGTATCTTGACCTTGGCCAAGATGGTGATTATTCTGATATGTACTCAACGGATATCACCTGGTTAACAAAGCTAGCTTTCCTAAAGTTCCTTGGCATGAGTGGAGTAAATCTCTCAGGGATAGTTGACTGGCCTCAAACCCTGAATATGATTCCACCTCTGAGGGTTATTGATCTTTCTTACTGTCTTCTTGATAGTGCAAACCAATCACTTGCGCACCTTAATCTCACAAAACTTGAGAAGCTTGACCTGTCCTATAATGATTTTGAGCACTCACTTGCATCTGGCTGGTTTTGGAAAGCAACAAGCCTCAAGTACCTCGATCTTGGGCAGAACTCACTATTCGGCCAGTTCCCTGACATGCTAGGAAACATGACATACCTTCAAGTCCTTGATATTTCGCAGAATTGGAACGGGGACATGATGATGACAGGAAACCTTAAGAATCTTTGAAGTTTGGAAATCATTGACCTCCATAGTAACGGGATAAATGGAGACATAGCATCGGTGTTTGTGGAGAGTTTGCCGCAATGCACATGGAAAAGCTTGCAGAAGCTGGATTTAAGTTACAACAATTTCACTGGAACTCTGCCAAACTTTATCAGTGGTTTCACCAGTTTGCGCACACTAAGCCTCTCTGGAAACAGCCTTGCTGGACCTATACCACCACAGCTTGGGAATTTGACATGTCTAACCTCCCTTGATCTCAGCAGCAATCACTTCACTGGAAGTATACCAGACAAGCTTGGGAATTTGAGGTATTTAACTGCTCTTGAACTCTGGGGCAACGAAATTACTGGATCTATACCACCACAGCTTGGGAATTTGATATGTCTAACCTCCCTTGACCTCAGTGACAATCATCTCACAGGAAGTATACCAGCCGAGGTTGGGAAATTGACGTATCTGACTTCTTTGGACCTCTCCAGCAATCATCTCAATGGAAGTGTACCCACTGAAACGGGTTCTCTTATTAATCTGGATTTTCTAGACCTAAGCAACAATAGCTTTATTGGTGTGATCACAGGAGAACACTTTGTAAATCTAACAAGTTTAAAATAGACTTGTCTTACAACAATTTGAAGATGGTACTGAATTCAGATTGGCGTGCTCCTTTTAAGCTGGCCTCTGCACGGTTTGTATCTTGTCAGATGGGTCCTCTGTTTCCACCTTGGCTTCAGCAACTGAAAACCACTGCACTTGATATTTCAAGCAACGCTATAAAGAGTGAGTTTCCTGATTGGTTTTGGTCCGCATTTTCACATGCCACATATCATCTCTAACAACCAAATAAATGGCAGCTTGCCAGCACATATGGATAGCATGGCTTTCGAACATCTCTTTCTCAGTTCCAACCGGCTTACTGGACCAATACCTACGTTGCCAATAAATATCACCCTATTAGACATCTCCAACAATACATTTTCAGAAACAATACCGTCAAACCTTGTAGCCCCAGGACTTAAAGTATTGTGTATGCATTGGTGGCTACATTCCAGAATCTATTTGCAAATTGGAACAACTGGTGTATCTGGATTTGTCGAACAACATTTTGGAGGGTGAGATTCCACAATGTTTTGACATCTGTAACATAGAATTTCTTATACTCGGCAACAACAGTTTATCAGGAAAAATCCCAACATTTTTGCAGAACAACACAGATATGAAGTTCTTGGATTTAGCATGGAATAAGTTCTCTGGAAGATTACCCACATGGATAGGAAAGCTGGTGAACTTACGTTTTCTCATACTGAGCCACAATAAATTTTCTGATAATATTCCAGTCGACATAACAAAGCTTGGGTATCTTCAATACTTGGATCTATCAGGCAACAACTTCTCTGGTGCAATACCTTGGCATCAGCCAAACCAAACATTTATGACAACATTACTAGAGAAATCCATGGATTTGTTTGTTGATGTTGCATATGACTTCCCAGCTCTCAACAAGGAAGAAATTGGAGCTGAACGCCTAGGACAAACATTGTCAGTAAATACAAAAGGACAGCAGCTTACATATCATAGAACACTTGCATACTTTGTGAGCATTGATTTATCATGCAACTCCTTGACTGGTGAAATTCCTGCATACATCACTTCGCTTGTTGCACTGATGAGTTTGAATTTATCATCGAATCAATTGAGTGGACAGATTCCAAACATGATGGGTGCAATGCAGTCATTAGAATCTCTCGACCTCTCTCAGAATAAACTTTCTGGTGAAATCCCATCGAGCTTGACAAATCTGACATCTCTGAGCTACCTGGACCTGTCCTACAACAGTTTGTCTGGCAGGATACCCTCTGGCCCCCAACTTGACACCCTCAGTGCTGAAAATCAGTCACTTATGTACATCGGCAACAGTGGACTTTGTGGGCCTCCTGTCCACAAGAATTGTTCAGGAAATGATCCTTCCATCCATGGCGATCTCGAAAGAAGCAAGGAAGAATTTGACCCACTAACCTTTTACTTTGGGCTTTTGCTGGGATTTGTGGTGGGGCTCTGGATGGTGTTCTGTGGACTGTTGTTCAAGAAGACATGGAGAATTGCTTATTTCTGGCTCTTCGACAAGGTGTACGATCACGTCTATGTATTTGTGGTTGTGAAGTGGGCAAGCATCACAAAGAACACAGATGCAGAATAATCAATTGTTCTGAAGGAGACAGTGAATGTGCTGCAACCCACTGAATGAGAGCTCTGGATTATTAACAGGGTGAGGAAGACCTTCAGCAGCATATGTTATATCGTGTGCCTTATTTGTACTCTCTAAATAAGATGAAGATGTCTAGCTCTTCTGATACATTTATGACTTTATTATTATCAAACTATTGTCGTAAATGTAAGACTTCAGTATTTTTTAGTTATTCGTATACATGTAAGACTTAACTATTCTTCTAGACTGTAATCATGAGGGTCTTTCCCTGAATAGTTTGAACATTTTCTGCGGTTGCAACGAGTTAGTTTTTTCTTTTTTTGCATGATGGTTTTGTCATCTGGACTGAATTAGCCTGCACTTATAACCTTGCTCTTATACTCTGTTCTGAAGAGTACGAGTGCGACTACTTTGTTCCGCTGGTTTCAAGTTCTTATTTGTAGCTTGAAATGTATGCCGTAGAAATGTGCAATCCTCAGATGTTAATGTCAATCAGCAGCAAGTACTGGAATTTCACAAGATATAGACTTAAGCGAGTGTATTTGGTTACTCTGAATGATGGGGAAACAGATAAATAAGTAGTAAGAGGGAAGGAATTAACTCCTCTCGATTGGCGCGCTCGGAGCAGCAATGGCCGCAGCTCTGCAGCACTCGCCGGCCATGGTGCAGCAGGGCGCCTCGCCTGGGAAGCCCTCGCCAAGGAGCTCCGGGGGCGCCGAATCCATCCTATCCAGCGCTGGCCTCCTCGCCGGCTGGACAGCTGCCTTGACAGCACCTGAGGCCGCCCTCGCCTTTGTAGCGCTCAGGTGGATCGCCGCCGTCGTCGCCGGTGGGGGAACGGCGGGCAGGGGGACTCCTCCCCGATCTGGTTGTCCGCCGGGGCCCAACCCCAAACAGGGAGGAGCGCTGGGGCCAGCCCTCGAGTCCAAACCGGCCCAGCTGGGCGCATTCATCCAGTTTTCCTGTTTGCTTTTAGCTTTTCCCTCCGGCCCACTTTGGGGCCTGCGTGGGCGCTTTCACCCGGTTTTCTACCTTTCTTCTTCTTCTGGTTTTCCTGTTTGCTTTCAGTTTTTCAGGCAGTTTTCTGATTTGAAAAAAAAAATCATACATTGAAGAAAATATTCAAAAAAAATTAAGAAAATATTCAAAAACATTTTGAAAAGCCATGAATTTTCAAAACACTCATGGGTTTTTAAAATATTCACAAATTTAGAAGATAATCATTACATTTTAAAAAGTTCTTAAATGTATTTGTATTTATAAAAATGTACATGCAATGTTTAGAAAATAGTCATGAATTTTAGAAAAAAAATTATGAATGTGAAAAAATGTGCATAAACTTAGGAAAATGGTCAAGCAGTGCAGTCCTTTCATCGGAACTTTCCTGCTTCGTAAGGGGTGGCTCATAGGAGGTTGCACGCTCCATCAGTACGTTGTAAAATAAGATTAGACATCTTAGACAGTTCATGTATGGTGGGCTACGGTTTGCAAGAAGGAAAAATAGAGATTGTGCCCAGTCATAAATTTTGTGAATATTTCTAACAGTACATATTTTACCCAAACACATGCCATGTATGTTTTCTAGATAACAATAAAAACATGCTGAATGGTTACATTCATTTAATATTGGCCTCAAAACCAGCCATATGTGTATAAGACGTCACACATCGCCACATGGGTCACAATATACATAAATCCAAACGGTGACACCTATTTGATTCCTCCCACCATAACCCTAGAGCGAAGCTCTCAACATCCTTCCGCCGCCACACTTCATAGTCATAATCCTCACAAGGTGATTAGAACTCTAGCGGCGCAAATCTGCAGATCTACAAATCACCCTAGGACAGGGTGGGGAGTCCTCTGGTATGGTTCCTAGATCTTTAACAATATTTTCTCTAGCAAGCTATTTTGTAAATAGAAAGCGCATCAAATTGGGGAGAATAGATCTGGTGTTTCGGATGAATCGCGAAGTGCGATAGAGTGACACGAGAATGATAGAGAATTAGTGGCCCTTGTCCATCTTTCACTCATGTGGGATTTGGTCATTAGTAGACTTCCTTTGACTTTTCATCATCGGGCTTTTTAGGGTTAAGAGGAGAAGGGATTGATGAGAAAATGGGGACAAGGGTGCGGGCGATGCCATCCTTTCTTGAGAAGGGGGGCAAAGAGGTACGGTGATGCCACCAAGGATAGAGAGGGATTGGATCTTGAAGTGCTTCCCAGCTCTAGTGAACCGCTCAATCGCTTGCCTCCCAACTTGACCAAATAGTAGGAACGTGTTTGGCGTGTGATGGCACGGGATATCCATCGTCTTGCGTTACATCAGGGTAGGGGAAAATTGAAGGACTAGCCTGCCAGAGGTGGTGGAGACATACACAAACATGTAGAGGGGTTGTGTCGCGGTCGATTTATAGGATGCACCACCACCTATGGGGAAAGAGGAGAGGTAGGGCAGCGAGAAATAGTAAGTGTTTTGTTGTCTAAGTCCAGTGTATATTCCTGATAGGTTGTTGGGCCTTTGGTATACTGCCCTATTCTACACCGTTGCAGGCCAAGACATCATGTCAGATGTGTCCATATATGTCATAGATGGTTTTCTGACCATCAACCACCACTGATGTTGCACATATTGATGAAAATTAAATTTGGAGAGCAGTGTCACCGCTGTGAATTTTGAACAAAAAATATCACCATTTCGTGTTATCTGTCACAATTCACTGTAACTCATTTTTGTGAATGTGCAACTGTGCAGAAAGTGGAGATCTGTCCAAGATGACCATGGATGCACCTGAGATGTTTTACATTGACCTTCTCCACCAAGACATCCTCGCAAACATCTTCTCATGCCTGCCGGATCCGACAAGCATCGCCCACTCCATGCTCGCCTGCAAAACATGGTGTCATTTGATCACCGACCGTGGCATCCTTCGCCATCACCGGCCACCTATGCTCTGTGGCGTTTTTGAAGAGGTCTTCTCACCAGAAGACTCGGCTATTCCCTCCATGCTTTTTAGTCCCATCGACCAGATTGCATCGCCCGAACTCGCCGAGAAGACCAACAACATCCAAGCGAATATTCCATTATCTCTACCCGGTGGCCCATGGTCCATCGTAGACTCCTCGGAGAACCTTCTCCTCCTTTGCCATGAACGACTCATCATTCACGAGCCGGTCATGCTGGTCTTCGCGATATACAACCCTGTCACCCATGACTTGCAGGAACTCCCTCCGGCGGCAATCAACCTGTATCGCTTCTTCTTCGGCGCTGCCATCTTGAGTGATGATGGAGTAGCTGCCAGTAATAGGCGTCTGCTCAAACCTGGAGCCTCAGATGTGTCGTTCAAGGTGGTGTGCGTGGCGGCGGTGACTGGTGACCACCATGGTGAATGGATCTACCAGACATTTGAGTACTCGGGTGGCTCCGCCGGTGGCAGCAGCTGGAGCACCCTTCCTTATCGGGCCAGCAGTATGAGGACCCATGATTGGTGCATTCGTGGTACTCGTGGTGGACAGGCAGCTCGGGCTGGCGCCATGCTGTTCAAGAGTATTGGACCCATGCACATGACGGATCTCATGATGACGTTGATGCTGGATATGCGCACAGGGGGGACTTCGCTGTTGGTGACGCCAAAGTGTGGTGCGTTTGTGGATTATGGCAGGGGAGACGATGAGAAGTTGTGGTTCGTGTGCATAAATAAGTTCCTTGTGCTCCGGCTCTACAGCCTGTCGAAGCCGCCAGAGGGCAGTATTACGCGTCTCTTCAAACAGTGCAGCCTGGAAAGAGAAGTAGAGCTATATCCGATCATCACGGGGCTGGTCGCGGACGTTGATGCGGCCGATGTCGTCAGGAGCGCTAGCAACGTGCATTCACGAAATGGGTACGTCTTCTTCAAGATAATCTTCAAGATGGACAAGTACGACTATTTTGCGGTGCATCTCCGGAGCATGCGTGTGCAGCGGCTGAACGGGGAATACCGGGGCTCTCTCTATCCCTTCATGTGTCGTGAGGATTCGTAATTTTGTTGTTGTGATCTGCAGACTGCACGCATCATTCTGGAGTTTGATGGAGTGCAAGGCAAGATTTACCTGTATCCAAATTGTTTGTTTGTTACACCATCGAATTGTTCGTTTGTTACACCATCAAATTGTCCTTTTGTGTCATGTCATGGAAGAAACGGGATCTGCTGCTTGATAACTTTATATTAGTTTCACAATGCACCCCATGTGTATTCTTTTGGTTTATCATGAGATTTTGCAGTAATTCAATTTTTCATTTTTCCGGGAATTCTCACATTTGTTTATGTCTAGGTCATCTTGAGAATGTTATGGTAAGTGAATATTAGTCGACCAGCTTGCATCAGGATATACCTACAGTTGCACAAGACATTATCTGCAGTTTAGGTTCGGTCCAATTTAGTTTCTTGTTTTTTTTCTCAAAATATACGCTGGGTTCCCTCCTTTCAAACATATACAAGCACCTAAAAGAGTCCCAGAAACTCAACAAGAATAGCGTTTGATGCATATGGAACATATTATTATCAGAATGAAGCTTGAGGAGTGCGACAGTGTGGACCAAACGTTTGATGCTATCTGGCAGTTGTCTGAGAGGCAGCGAATGGATGTAATCACCATGTGGTGGCTCTGGTGGAACCAAAGAAATACGGAATTGCTAATTTTCAGTTGGATGAAAATAATTGGGCTTCATTCATTTTTCCAGGTGCACGATCTCTGTTCTCAGATTTTTTTTGTAACGCTTCAGTCCGATGCTTTGTCCTATCGGGCGCGCTAAATGTCATGGCGACTTGGAGCTCCCCTGGTCGTCTGGCGTCCCCCCCCCCCCCCCCCCCCCCTTGCACCGCCGCATCTCCGGCCTGAGGTCTGCTGTATATTTTGGAGAAGAGCAATTTTTTTTATACTTTTCTGGTTTCAAGGCTATCTTGGATGTACGTACTTGTGTATATGTACGTAGCCCTGCTCCTTCAGTGTGCATGGAACTTGATGATGATATTTACAGGGGGACTGCTTCGGTCCAACCCCACCCCCGGCCCAAACGTATAATGGATAGGATGATCATTTCACATTGTGTATAGGAATACCCCCCGACGCCGTATATCCGCGCACGACGTCGCTGCCGTACGCCCGCGACGTCTCCACGTTGGCGTCGACAGTTATGGAAAAAAAACGTCATGGGAGCCGCCGACGCCTGCCGTCGTAACCCTAAACCCTAAACGCATCCACGCCGTCTCCACGTCGCCCCCGTCTCCATGTAGTCGCCGTCGCCCTCCACATCGCTCAGGTCGCTGCCCAAACAGGCTGCCGCGCGTGCCCCGGCGCCGTTGCTGCTGCCGCCGCGTTCCTTTGCCGTCGCCGAGATGGCCGCCCACCCGTTATCTTCGTCGCCGCCTTCCTCCCCGGACTCCACTTGCTACCACCGGCCATCATCGTGACGCCGTCGACACCTGCCTCGTCCGGCCAGCAATGTCACATCGTCAGCGCGTTTGTCATCGGACAAAATGGATCCAGCTGACATCCTCGCCGCCGTGCAAGAGGTTGGTTCGACTGTAACCTATGTGCAACGTCATTGTGCTTGATGAGCTAATTATTTTAGGGATGATGTTACACGGTGTTCGATTGATCTTAGAATTTTCTTAAACATGTATAGATAGAGGAGTAGGGCGATCATGATGGCGATGATTACGGCGACGACAACGGAACCTCGTCACTGAATATGGATGAACCTGATGAGGAGAACTACATGAGTTTGGATGAATCTTATAGTGGCAATGTAAGTGTGATCTTGATAAAAACAATAAATACGATAAACCGCACGGACAATTACATATTATTTTTGCAATATGCAGCGACATGGCGATAATGATGATGATATGGATATAGATGATTCATTTGCTGAAAGTGCACTCCGTATATGTTTTTAAAAAAATAGGAGAAGAAATGGCATAATAACCGTATGAGCGCTTACATGTATTTTTTTAAAATGTGCGCAGATGGACGAGGGCGGGGACTTTGTGAGGAATATTGTGGACGATGAAAGTGACAAATCGCACGTTGATGCATCTCACGATGACAGCTCTAGCAAAGTAGGTTTTGAAACTTACATACATTACATATTTAAATAATAACTGACTGACATACATGGTTTCATGCCTTAATTTACAGGGAGATGTAGATGGTCCTAGCGGAAAGGATGAGCATGTTGTTGATGATCTGTTTAATTTTGACATCGGATTTGATGAATATCAGCAAGATTCATTGGACAGACATTGGAAGGTCATGAGGAAGACGTTCAGGTCACTAGGAGAGGCTTACATTTTCTATAATCAGTATGCTAAGGAGCGTGGTTTCAGTGTAAGAAAGGACTCGCTGAAATATTCGAAAGGTCCTCAGGGAGCTATGCGCTTGAGAAAGTATCTGTGTGCGAGATTTGGGAAACGACAGGCAAAATTTTGTACAATGGAAGGCAGGACCCGCAGGCTCAGAGCGGAGACTCGTTGCTTCTGCGATGCACATATAACTTTGAAGCTTGATAAAGAGCGTGACGTTTGGTATGTCAGCAGTTTTAGTGATGATCACAGTCACGTTCTAGCTAGACCGGATGAAGTCACGTTTCTTCGGTCTCACAATCAGATAAAAGAATTTCAGAAAGCTGAGATCTTAACTATGGCAGGTGCTGGAATCAGGAAACATATGATTTATGATAATCTTGTCAGTAGGTACGGGTCATATGCAAAGGCTGGTTTTGGGAGGAAGAAGCTTTATAACATGTGTTATAGAGAAAAAATTAAGTTGCTTGCACAAGGTGATGCAGACACTGCCATTGGGATCATGATGACCAGAAGAGACAGGGATCCAGATTTCTTCTTTGAGCACACCGTCGATGATGAAGGAAGGCTGAAAAACCTATTCTGGTGTGATTCTCAATCACGTCGAGACTATATTGACTACGGTGATGTGACCATCTTCGACAACACATACAAGATGAATAGGTATGGCATATGCCATTTATACCTTTTGTCGGTCTGAACAACCACCGTTGCACCACGGTATTCGGTTGTGCTCTTGTGTCTGACGAGACGGAAGATACATATGTCTGACTGCTTCAGACGTTTTTGAGGGCTCACTGTCAGAAGAGGCCCAGGTCAGTAATTACTGATGGAAATGCAGCTATGATTAAGGCCATCAGAAAGGTACTTTCGGACGTTTGGCATCGTCTTTGCTCGTGGCATATTGAGAAGAACATGCAGAAATACCTTCATCATAAGTCTCTAAAGGAGTTCAGGTCTCTACTTTATTATGCCACTTCAAAAAAAGTATTTGAGGAGAGATGGGCAGCGTTTACCGCCAAATGGTAGTCGGAGAAAACAAATACATGGTTACGTAGGATGTACAAGAAGAAAAGGCTTTGGGCTGCATCATATCTGTCTGGTGGGTTTTTCCTAGGTATGCGAAGTAACCAGCGAAGTGAGAGTCTGAATTCATGCCTTCACTTACATCTAGACTCCGGTATGACTATTGTTCATATGATTGTGCATTATGAGAACTTCATAGTTCGTCTCCGTGAGAACGAGGCGCATGACGATTATACAAACACACAGACAGACCCAGTACCAGTATTGGACGAGTGTAAAGATATTGAGAAATCAGCTGCCCGTGAGTTCACTGCGGCAAACTTTTATATCTTATAGGAAGATATGAAGAAGGCACGTGAGCTTGAGGTTCTTGAGAGACCGAGAGGAGCAGACACTCACAGATTCATACTGACATGGAAGGAAAATAGGGATGTCGGATTCACTGTGGACTACACCCCAGGTAACTCCGAAGAAACCGTGAAGTGTAGTTGCAGAAGTACGGATCGCAAAGGACTTCCTTACAAACATATTCTTCACGTTCTGATTCAGCTACGCTTATGTGACATGCCTAAGTGTTTAGTACTGCGGAGGTTGAGCAAAATTGCTAGGGGTGGACTTCCCGTGAAGCGCACTAGCGATCTGTTTGCGTGGGGATGGGCAGGTACAGGGGAGAGAGCTAGGTACAACGAGTTGACTATCTTATCTGCCGAAGCATCTCATAAAGCATGTCATAAACCATTTTTACTCAACAAGTTGAAGAAGGCTCTGAGGGACATAATAGATAATGATTACACTGAGAAGGATGAGCCTGGTGCGGAGAAAAAGTTTGTGAACGACGATGCATTTGAGCCTAATCAAGATCATGTTCTTGTTCGTGATCCCGCAAAAATTAACACCAAAGGCGCGGCAAAACAGAATGTTAAAGGGCGCGGTAAGGGTGGTCCTGATGTCACTAAAAATGGGCGACCTAAAGCTTTTGATGAGAAGAGCAAACGTCAATGTGACCAGTGCGGTCTTACGGGTCATTATAAGTCCACGTGCCCTCAAAATCCTAAGTACGATTTTCGTATGTTCATGTAAATCATGTTGTTCTCTAAATTTATTTGTTTTTTTCTGAATTAACACATATCTTACTGTTTTTGTACGTAGGAACTTTGCTTGAATTTCGGAGTATGGAAGATTACTTTGCCCTTTGATTGAAGACAGTTTCTTGATGGATTGCTTTTATCTACGAGATCATTTTTAATTGTTAGATTATGTTATATGAGACTTATTTTACTTTGTTGATGTCAGACTATGTGCTAAGATACCCACTTAACTATTATTGATGCCAGACTATGTTATGCAAGAAGTATTTTTACTCTGTTTATATGGATGTGTTCATGATGCACTGTAGTGCCGTCGTTGTTTACTATTGTTGTTCTACATTGTCGCCGTGGCTTATTATGCCGTCGTTTTTTGCTTCTTTTTTTTAAAAAAGCCCGACAGTGCGCCGGCCGGTCTGACATTACACAGACCGCACTGACAGCACTGTCCCATAGGGCAGCGTCGAACGGCGGTAGCAAAGCGAGTAGACCAGAGGAGTACGACTGCCTGTGTGGTGACGGGTATTTAAGCCGGTCGCCGCGCCCTCCGTCGGGCGAGGTGGGACTAAACATATGCGCTCAGGTTGCCGTCGCCCTGCGGGGTACTTGGGCCGTCGTGTGTCAGGCCGGAAAGCCTTATTGGGCTGGCCCACGCGGTCACGCGCGTCGCTCCCGACACGGCGGCGGCGATGGAATGTTTAGTCCCACCTCGCCTGTCGAACGACGCGTCGACCGGCTTATATACGGTACGTCAGCACTACTGTTGAACTTCTCTACTAACTCGACAGTTACTGGGCCGTCTTGGCTGCCCTGTTGGCCCGTTTGCCGACGTGCAAAAATATTCACCGGGCAGGCATTTTTTTAACATTTATAACTGTAGGAAAATATGGACTGTTTAAGTCAAACGAGTAGACGACGGCAGAAGCATTTTTTTAACATAATATAACTACAGAGAACATGGACTGTTTCATTCAAACAAGTGGACGACGGCACAAGTATGAATATGAATAATTGAAATTTATAGACGACGGCATGAAGACAAAATAATAATCCAAATGTCATTCTCGACTTAAATACTCAAAAAAGTACTGCCTTCTTCATCACAAAATATCAAAGTCGAAATAAATGAAAACATCATTTGAGCCTACAAAATTTTCTGTTACATAAATTTTGCCGCATTTATTTCTTCTTTGCAAGCCGGGTAACTTTGTCTTTCACATCGTTGAGCGTATTCCTCTCCGAAAAAATAAGCTGCATAATCATTAAGTCCCTCGATTTATCAATTGACCCTGTTACAACTTCATATTATTACAATGTGAATAGTATTAAATAATGAATTCAATTAAATATAAGCATTTGAAATAAAACCAGACCTGCGAAAAATGGCTTGTCCATTTTTCACCGTCCCAATATTGAAAGCATCGAAGGACAAATATTCCACATGAATTGCTGGTCCATATAAACAACGGTTCATAAGTTCGCATTTCAGGTAAGATATTAAAATAATGTGAAAGTATATACTCACCAATCTTCCTGTTGTGGCATCTTATACGTTTTAATAGGCCAGGTAGACACATCCGGATAATTCACAGCACCGCTCGCATTCGCATCACGTATGTCATATCCAAGTTGTTTTCTCTGTTCGTATGAATGATAGCACGCAATGGATTTAAGATAGTTCAATTACGAAATGATAGTTTCGATATGCTCATGAAAATTTATAACGTACTAGCTCCTCAACTTTGTCTTTAATTTCACTGTCAAGTTTGCGTCCCATCAAAGAATCAAGAACCTGAAACTCTTCCTTCGGGCGATGCATGACGACCGAAACCCAGTGGGTATTTCCCTTATTAAGAGGAATATAAGTCTGCATCACAACGAAAAAACGATGTAATCAACACATACTGTTTTATTATTTATATCCCATATATGCATACATTAAGCCAGTCGAACTTACCTTATCTTTTTTAAAATACTCATCGGTGCATCTATTCACGGGTCCATTCTTCTTCGCCACAACTTTGTTCTCATTTTTTCCTGGCTCGGTGTCTGGTCTAAATTCAAGTAACCAATTGACCAGCCAGGTCGGCATTATATGACGATCGTCACCAACAACTCCAAACAGATACGACAAATAAGCATTGATAACCTGAAAATAATTTAAATGATGTATATTCCAATTTGCGGTGAACGCTAATATAAAACACAACAATAACTTACATCACAGGTCAGCCATTGATGGTCAAGAATCTTACAAGCCCTCTCTGCACTAAGACCTTCGCGCATGCCATCATTGAATATTTCCTTCTTTCTATGTTTTCCTAACTGCTCATAAGCACGGACAAACTTAACACCAGCTTTCACCACATCGTATTCATCACTAGAATTTTGAAAGACTTCTTTCTCGAATAGTTCTGCAGCACATAACTCTAATATGTTACTAAATCAACGATAAGTAGTAAGTTCAGCGTGAAAACAATTTGAACAGCCTGAAAATTTATAAAACTCACTTGCTTTTGCAGAACGTTTTGCACGCTTAGTTGGTATAGTACGCACATAAGGAGACTTCATAAGGTTTGATACCTTGCGCTTCCGTTTCCCAACAACCTCCTCCGGTACCTCATCTTCTCCAATAGAACCTACTGATCCACGTGATGCGATTTCATCTGATCCTAAAGATGTAACGGATTTCTCATCAGATACCTCAGGAACTTCGATAGGATCATCTTTATCACCCTTGAAACTATCGCAATATTCAGGTGTGCAATAATAAGGTCTCTTTTCTTCAAAATCATTAAGATCATCTTCATCATCCTCTTGCACATTCTTTTTTGCTGGTGTTTTTAAATTGTCCATATCAGGTTGACATACCCATTCTTTACAAGGTTCTCCACCATAGTTTCTAGATTCACTAATATCACCATACTCATTCTCTTCTTCTTTTTCAATATCACCGGCTTTGTAGAAGACAATGCGTTTGTTCAATTTCTCTATGACCCTCTGTGATTACAAATAAGTTGTAGTTAGTGAAGGAAATATGCCCTAGAGGCAATAATAAAGTATTATATATTTCCTTATATCATGATAAATGTTTATTATTCATGCTAGAATTGTATTAACCGGAAACATAATACATGTGTGAATATATAGACAAACAGAGTGTCACTAGTATGCCTCTACTTGACTAGCTCGTTAATCAAAGATGGTTATGTTTCCTAGCCATAGACATAAGTTGTCATTTGATTAACGAGATCACCTCATTAGGAGAATGACGTGATTGACTTGACCCATTCCGTTAGCTTAGCACTCGATCGTTTAGTATGTTGCTATTGCTTTCTTCATGACTTATACATGTTCCTATGACTATGAGATTATGCAACTCCCGTTTACCGGAGGAACACTTTGTGTGCTACCAAACGTCACAACGTAAATGGGTGATTATAAAGGTGCTCTACAGGTGTCTCCAAAGGTACTTGTTGGGTTGGCGTATTTCGAGATTAGGATTTGTCACTCCAATTGTCGGAGAGGTATCTCTGGGCCCACTCGGTAATGCACATCACTATAAGCCTTGCAAGCATTGTGACTAATGAGTTAGTTGCGGGATGATGTGTTACGGAACGAGTAAAGAGACTTGCCGGTAACGAGATTGAACTAGGTATCGAGATACCGACGATCAAATCTCGGGCAAGTAACATACCGGTGACAAAGGGAACAACGTATGTTGTTATGCGGTCTGACCGATAAAGATCTTCGTAGAATATGTGGGAGCCAATATGGGCATCCAGGTCCCGCTATTGGTTATTGACCGGAGACGTGTCTCGGTCATGTCTACATAGTTCTCGAACCCGTAGGGTCCGCACGCTTAACGTTACGATGACAGTTTTATTGAGTTTTGATGTACCGAAGGAGTTCGGAGTCCCGGATGAGATCGGGGATATGACGAGGAGTCTCGAAATGGTCGAGACGTAAAGATCGATATATTGGACGACTATATTCGGACTTCGGAAAGGTTCCGAGTGATTCGGGTATTTTTCGGAGTACCGGAGAGTTACGGGAATACGTATTGGGCCTTATTGGGCCATACGGGAAAGAAGGAAAAGGGCCTCAAGGGTGGCCGCACCCCTCCCCTTGGTCTGGTCCGAATTGGACTAGGGAAGGGGGGCGCCCCCTTCCTTCCTTCTCTTTTCCCTTCCTCTTTTCCTATTCCATATGGGAGGTGGAATCCTACTAGGACTAGGGAGTCCTAGTAGGACTCCACACTTGGTGCGCCCCCTCCTAGGGCCGGCCTCCTCCTCCCTTGCTCCTTTATATACGGGGGCAGGGGGCACCCCAGAGACACAACAATTGATCCTTGAGATCTCTTAGCCGTGTGCGGTGCCCCCCTCCACCATATTACACCTCGATAATACCGTTGCGGAGCTTAGGCGAAGCCCTGCGTCGGTGGAACATCATCATCGTCACCACGCCGTCGTGCTGACGAAACTCTCCCTCAACACTCGGCTGGATCGGAGTTCGAGGGACGTCATCGAGCTGAACGTGTGTAGAACTCGGAGGTGCCGTACGTTCGGTACTTGATCGGTCGGATCGTGAAGACGTACGACTACATCAACCGCGTTGTGATAACGCTTCCGCTGTCGGTCTACGAGGGTACGTGGACAACACTCTCCCCTCTCGTTGCTATGCATCACCATGATCTTGCGTGTGCGTAGGAAAATTTTGAAATTACTACGTTCCCCAACAGTGGCATCAGAGCCTGGTTTTATGCGTTGATGCTATGCACGAGTAGAACACAAGTGAGTTGTGGGCGATATAAGTCATACTGCTTACCAGCATGTCATACTTTGGTTCAGCGGTATTGTGAGATGAAGCGGCCCGGACCGACATTACGCGTACGCTTACGCGAGACTGGTTTCACCGTTCGGAGCACTCGTTGCTTAAAGGTGACTGGCGGGTGTCTGTCTCTCTCACTTTAGTTGAACCGAGTGTGGCTACGCCCGGTCCTTGCGAAGGTTAAAACAGCACCAACTTGACAAACTATCGTTGTGGTTTTGATGCGTAGGTAAGAACGGTTCTTGCTAAGCCCGTAGCAGCCACGTAAAATATGCAACAACAAAGTAGAGGACGTCTAACTTGTTTTTGCAGGGCATGTTGTGATGTGATATGGTCAAGACATGATGTGATATAATGTGTTGTATGAGATGATCATGTTTTGTAACCGAGTTATCGGCAACTGGCAGGAGCCATATGGTTGTCGCTTTATTGTATGAGATGCAATCGCCATGTAATAGTTTTACTTTATCACTAAGCGGTAGCGATAGTCGTAAAAGCAATAAGTTGGCGAGACGACAACGATGCTACGATGGAGATCAAGGTGTCGCGCCGGTGACGATGGTGATCATGACGGTGCTTCGGAGATGGAGATCACAAGCACGGTGCTTCGGAGATGGAGATCACAAGCACAAGATGATGATGGCCATATCATATCACTTATATTGATTGCATGTGATGTTAATCCTTTATGCATCTTATCTTGCTTTGTTTGACGGTAGCATTATAAGATGATCCTTCACTAAATTATCAAAGTATAAGTGTTCTCCCTGAGTATGCACCGTTGCAAAAGTTCTTCGTGCTGAGACACCACGTGATGATCGGGTGTGATAGGCTCTACGTTCAAATACAACGGGTGCAAAACAGTTGCACACGCGGAATACTCAGGTTAAACTTGACGAGCCTAGCATATAACAGATATGGCCTCGGAACACGGAGACCGAAAGGTCGAGCGTGAATCATATAGTAGATATGATCAACATAGTGATGTTCACCATTGAAACTACTCCATCTCACGTGATGATCGGACATGGTTTAGTTGATATGGATTACGTGATCACTTAGAGGATTAGAGGGATGTCTATCTAAGTGGGAGTTCTTAAGTAATATGATTAATTGAACTTAAATTTATCATGAACTTAGTCCTGATAGTATTTTGCAAATTATGTTGTAGATCAATAGCTCGCGTTGTTGCTTCCCTGTGTTTATTTTTGATATGTTCCTAGAGAAAATTATGTTGAAAGATGTTAGTAGCAAAGATGCGGATTGGATCCGTGATCTGAGGATTATCCTCATTGCTGCACAGAAGAATTATGTCCTTAATGTACCGCTAGGTGACAGACCTATTGCAGGAGCAGATGCAGACGTTATGAACGTTTGGCTAGCTCAATATGATGACTACTTGATAGTTTAGTGCATCATGCTTAACGGCTTAGAATCGGGACTTCAAAGACGTTTTTGAACGTCATGGACCATATGAGATGTTCCAGGAGTTGAAGTTAATATTTCAAGCAAATACCCGAGTTGAGAGATATGAAGTCTCCAACAAGTTCTATAGCTAAAAGATGGAGGAGAATTGCTCAACTAGTGAGCATGTGCTCAGATTGTCTGGGTACTACAATCGCTTGAATCAAGTGAAGTTAATCTTCCAGATAAGATAGTGATTGACAGAATTCTCTAGTCACCATCACCAAGTTAGTAGAACTTCGTGATGAACTACAGTATGCAAGGGATGACGAAGGTAGAAATCAAGAAAAACATCAAGTGTTGATGGTTGACGAGACCACTAGTTTCAAGAAAAAGGGCAAAGGGAAGAAGGGGAACTTCAAGAAGAACGGCAAGCAAGTTGCTGCTCAAGTGAAGAAGCCTAAGTCTGGTCCTAAGCCTGAGACTAAGTGCTTCTACTGCAAAGGGACTGGTCACTGGAAGCGGAACTACCCCAACTATTTGGTGGATAAGAAGGATGGCAAAGTGAACAAAGGTATATTGGATATACATGTTATTGATGTGTACTTTTACTAGTGTTTATAGCAACCCCTCGGTATTTGATACTAGTTCAGTTGCTAAAGTAGTAACTCGAAACGGGAGTTGCAGAATAAACAGAGACTAATAAAAAGGCGAGGTGACGATGTGTGCTGGAAGTAGTTCCAAGATTGATATGATCATCATCGCACACTCCATGTACTTTTGGGATTAGTGTTGAAACTAAATAAGTGTTATTTGGAGTTTGCGTTGAGCATGAATATGATTTGATCATGTTTATTGCAAGACGGTTATTCATTTAAGTTAGAGAACAATTGTTGTTCCGTTTACATGAATAAAAACCTTCTATGGTCATACACACCAACGAAAATGGTTTGTTGGATCTCGATCGTAGTGATACACATATTCATAATATTGAAGCCAAAAGATGCAAAGTTAATAATGATAGTGCAACTTATTTGTGGCACTGCGGTTTAGGTCATATTGGTGTAAAGCGCATGAAGAAACTCCATACTGATGGGATTTTGGAATCACTTGATTATGAATCACTTGATGCTTGCGAACCGTGCCTCATGGGCAAGATGACTGAAACGCCGTTCTCCGGAAGTATGGAGAGAGCAACAGATTTGTTGGAAATCATACATACAGATGTATGTGGTCCGATGAATATTGAGGCTCGTAGCAGGTATCATTATTTTCTGACCTTCACAGATGATTTGAGCAGATATGGGTACATCTACTTGATGAAACACAAGTCTGAAACATTTGAAAAGTTCAAAGAATTTCAGAGTGAAGTGGAGAATCATCATAACAAGAAAATAAAAGTTTCTACGATATGATCGCAGAGGTAAAATATTTGAGTTACGAGTTTGGCCTTCAGTTAAAACAATGTGAAATAGTTTCACTACTCACGCCACCTGGAACACCACGGTGTAATGGTGTGTCCGAACGTCGTAATCGTACTTTATTAGATATGGTGCGATATATGATGTCTCTTACTGATTTACCGCTATCGTTTTGGGGTTATGCATTAGAGACAGCTGCATTCACGTTAAATAGGGTACCATCTAAATCCGTTGAGACGACATCTTATGAACTGAGGTTTAGCAAGAAACCAAAGTTGTCATTTCTTAAAATTTTGGGGTTGCGATGCTTATGTGAAAAAGTTTCATCCTGATAAGCTCAAAACCCAAATCGGAGAAATGCGTCTTCATAGGATACCCAAAGGAGACAGTTGGGTACACCTTCTATCACAGATCCGAAGGCAAGACATTCGTTGCTAAAGATGGATCCTTTCTAGAGAAGGAGTTTCTCTCGAAAGAAGTGAGTGGGAGGAAAGTAGAACTTGATGAGGTAACTGTACCTGCTTCCTTATTGGAAAGTAGTTCATCACAGAAAAATCTGTTCCTGTGACTCCTACACCAATTAGTGAGGAAGTTAATGATGATGATCATGTAACTTCAGATCAAGTTACTACCAAACCTCGTAGGTAAACCAGAGTGAGATCCACACCAGAGTGGTACGGTAATCCTGTTCTAGAGGTCATGTTATTTGACCATGACGAACCTACGAACTATGAAGAAGCAATGGTGAGCCCAGATTCCGCAAAATGGCTTGAGGCCATGAAATCTGAGATGAGATCCATGTATGAGAACAAAGTGTGGACTTTGGTTGACTTGCCCGATGATCGGCAAGCAATTGAGAATAAATGGATCGTCAAGAGGAAGACGGACGCTCATAGTAGTGTTACTATCTACAAAGCTAGAATTGTCGCAAAAAGGTTTTTCGACAAGTTCAAGGTGTTGACTACGATGAGAGTTTCTCACTCGTATCTATGCTTAAGTCTGTCCGAATCATGTTAGCAATTGCCGCATTTTATGAAATCTGGCAAATGGATAAACAAAACTGCATTCCTTAATGGATTTATTAAAGAAGAGTTGTATATGATGCAACCAGAAGGTTTTGTCAATCCTAAAGGTGCTCACAAAATATGCAAGCTCCAGCGATCCATCTATGGACTGGTGCAAGCATCTCGGAGTTGGAATATACACTTTGATAAGTTGATCAAAGGATATAGTTTTATACAGACTTGCGGTGAAGCCTGTATTTACAAGAAAGTGAGTGGGAGCACTACAGCATTTCTGATAAGTATATGTGAATGACATATTGTTGATCGGAAATAATGTAGAATTATTCTGCAAAGCATAAAGGAGTGTTTGAAAGGAGTTTTTCAAAGAAAGACCTCGGTGAAGCTGCTTACATATTGAGCATCAAGATCTATAGAGATAGATCAAGACGCTTGATAAGTTTTTTCAATGAGTACATACCTTAACAAGATTTTGAAGTAGTTCAAAATAGAACAGTCAAAGAAAGAGTTCTTGCCTGTGTTACAAGGTGTGAAATTGAGTAAGACTCAAAGCCCGACCACGGCAGAAGATAGAAAAAGAATGAAAGTCATTCCCTATGCCTCGGCCATAGGTTCTATAAAGTATGCCATGCTGTGTACCAGATCTATTGTATACCCTACACTGATTTTGGCAAGGGAGTACAATAGTGATCTAGGAGTAGATCACTGGACAGCGGTCAAAATTATCCTTAGTGGAATAAGGATATGTTTCTCGATTATGGAAGTGACAAAAGGTTCGTCGTAAAGGGTTACGTCGATGCAAGTTTTGACACTAAATCTAGATGACTCTAAGTCTCGGTCTAGATACATATTGAAAGTGGGAGCAATTAGCTGGAGTAGCTCCGTGCAGAGCATTGTAGACATAGAAATTTGCAAAATACTTACGGATCTGAATGTGACAGACCCGTTGACTAAAATTATCTCACAATCAAAACATGATCACACCTTAGTACTCTTTGGGTGTTAATCACATAGCGATGTGAACTAGATTATTGACTCTAGTAAACCCTTTGAGTGTTGGTCACATAAAGATGTGAACTATGGGTGTTAATCACATGGTGATGTGAATTATTGATGTTAAATCACATGGCGATGTGAACTAGATTATTGACTCTAGTGCAAGTGGGAGACTGAAGGAAATATGCCCTAGAGGCAATAATAAAGTATTATATATTTCCTTATATCATGATAAATGTTTATTATTCATGCTAGAATTGTATTAACCGGAAACATAATACATGTGTGAATATATAGACAAACAGAGTGTCACTAGTATGCCTCTACTTGACTAGCTCGTTAATCAAAGATGGTTATGTTTCCTAGCCATAGACATAAGTTGTCATTTGATTAACGAGATCACCTCATTAGGAGAATGACGTGATTGACTTGACCCATTCCGTTAGCTTAGCACTCGATCGTTTAGTATGTTGCTATTGCTTTCTTCATGACTTATACATGTTCCTATGACTATGAGATTATGCAACTCCCGTTTACCGGAGGAACACTTTGTGTGCTACCAAACGTCACAACGTAAATGGGTGATTATAAAGGTGCTCTATAGGTGTCTCCAAAGGTACTTGTTGGGTTGGCGTATTTCGAGATTAGGATTTGTCACTCCAATTGTCGGAGAGGTATCTCTGGGCCCACTCGGTAATGCACATCACTATAAGCCTTGCAAGCATTGTGACTAATGAGTTAGTTGCGGGATGATGTGTTACGGAACGAGTAAAGAGACTTGCCGGTAACGAGATTGAACTAGGTATCGAGATACCGACGATCAAATCTCGGGCAAGTAACATACCGGTGACAAAGGGAACAACGTATGTTGTTATGCGGTCTGACCGATAAAGATCTTCGTAGAATATGTGGGAGCCAATATGGGCATCCAGGTCCCGCTATTGGTTATTGACCGGAGACGTGTCTCGGTCATGTCTACATAGTTCTCGAACCCGTAGGGTCCGCACGCTTAACGTTACGATGACAGTTTTATTGAGTTTTGATGTACCGAAGGAGTTCGGAGTCCCGGATGAGATCGGGGATATGACGAGGAGTCTCGAAATGGTCGAGACGTAAAGATCGATATATTGGACGACTATATTCGGACTTCGGAAAGGTTCCGAGTGATTCGGGTATTTTTCGGAGTACCGGAGAGTTACGGGAATACGTATTGAGCCTTATTGGGCCATACGGGAAAGCAGGAAAAGGGCCTCAAGGGTGGCCGCACCCCTCCCCTTGGTCTGGTCCGAATTGGACTAGGGAAGGGGGGCGCCCCCTTCCTTCCTTCTCTTTTTCCCTTCCTCTTTTCCTATTCCATATGGGAGGTGGAATCCTACTAGGACTAGGGAGTCCTAGTAGGACTCCACACTTGGTGCGCCCCCTCCTAGGGCCGGCCTCCTCCTCCCTTGCTCCTTTATATACGGGGGCAGGGGGCACCCCAGAGAGACAACAATTGATCCTTGAGATCTCTTAGCCGTGTGCGGTGCCCCCCTCCACCATATTACACCTCGATAATACCGTTGCGGAGCTTAGGCGAAGCCCTGCGTCGGTGGAACATCATCACCGTCACCACGCCGTCGTGCTGACGAAACTCTCCCTCAACACTCGGCTGGATCGGAGTTCGAGGGACGTCATCGAGCTGAACGTGTGTAGAACTCGGAGGTTCCGTACGTTCGGTACTTGATCGGTCGGATCGTGAAGACGTACGACTACATCAACCGCGTTGTGATAACGCTTCCGCTGTCGGTCTACGAGGGTACGTGGACAACACTCTCCCCTCTCGTTGCTATGCATCACCATGATCTTGCGTGTGCGTAGGAAAATTTTGAAATTACTACGTTCCCCAACAGTTAGTTAGGTGACACATCAAAAAACAAAGTGAACGGCAAAAAAACAAAACTTGTACCTGTGCGCATAGCTCCGACATACAAAGCATGTCCTTACGAATGTGCTTCAGCTCAGTCAAAATCCGATCCATAATAGGGTTCTGGCTAGCGGAAGCCTAAGATGTACTCACACCTGTTCTCCTTCTTGTAATGTTAGACTTTTTCGTATTGGATTTCTTTTTTTTCAGCTTGTTCCACTCTAATTTTGTTTAGTCGGTACTCTTCAGTAATGGTGTCATCGATCTACAACATAAAGAATCATACGTTCAAATTTAATTAAGAATTAAGTGCAGACTTTAAATGAAAAAAAAATTGAACGTATTACCATCCCAACACCACGACCATATTGAAAGTCGTACTTGTCTCTTTTCTCCGCTGCCTCTTCTTTCCAGTTCCTCATCAAGGGGCTCAACAGCGCTAACGGAACATACTGTGGACCGGTGCTTGGCTGCACCTTCTCCCAATATAGATACTGCAAAACAAAAAAACAACCACTTAGCATGTGTTACACTATTATTACATAATACAAATATTCAATTTAATAAATATATCATACCTGCAGAAGTGCTAGGTTTCCACGTGGCCATTCCCTAACATGGCCGAGCTGCAAAACCATACCAATCTCCGACAAACAAAATCGTAAAGTGAATGCGTTCGAGTTGAACTTTTTTATCGACCTGACATCTTGCACTAGCGCATAATAATTCTTCGGAATGTACTCATCAGAGACTGGTGCAATTATAGTCCCTAACAGGACGAGAAACGCCATCCGAACAAATTCATTGTCCGCGTTTTTATTTCTCACAATCTTCTCAATGAGATCATCAATCAATATTTTACCATTCTTTTTGTTAACAAAACAAGCTAGAATTTTTTTTATTGCTTTCCCTTGGTCCATACTCAAAAAACTAGAAACATCCACTCCTTCATTCTTCAAACCAAATATAGCGAACACATCATCAGGCCTCAGTGAAATCAACCTTTTTTTCCGGCTGCCTCTTGGACCATGAATTTCTTACTACTTGGATTGAAACCTTGAATCATAAGCGCAAGCAAATTATCACGCATCTTCACCGAAGGTATTCGTAACATGCCCTCTATCTCCGTTTCGTAAAATGTAAATCGCTGACTTGGTGTTAACTTATTAACAAGACTAACCCACTTTTCTACGGAACATGCAATCACACCATCCATGTCCATACTGCATATAATAATATCTATGTGACGTTGCATGCAGCTGAGATGTTATATTATGATGAAACATATTAAAACAAATACCTATCCGACGGCGACCAGTGTGGGTGGCGGCGGGCGCTGACGGCGACCACTGCGGGATACGGCGGGCGCTGACGACGGGCGCTGACGGCGACCAGTGTGGGTGACGGCGGGCGATGCTGTCGGGCGGGGAATGACCAGTGTGGGCGGCGGCGGCCGACGCGGCTTCAGGGATAAGATCGGGCACGTCCTCGACACGTAGGAGGCAAAAGTGCATGCACGACGTGATTGGGCACCGACGTCCGCGATTGTTGGGAATATTCCCTCAGATAGCGACGGCTCGTGGAGATATTTCTGGCGTCGGGCCCGCGGCTATTAGTTCGCAATCAATACACGCGACGTGATATAACCGTCGGTCGTGCTTTAGTCCCACACCGGTCGACGTCGACATTGTTGACTTATTTATATATTTTTCAATTTTAATAAGCGTCTGTCTCCAATGAACCTTTTTTCCTTTTTGTCAAATTCATGATTCTTGTACTCCCCCAGTGTTAGTGTATGATCATTTTTTTACGTGTAATGATTGTTTTAAGATTGCTTGAACAATTTTTACATTTTCTTGAACATTTTTTGTTTTAAATTGTGTGAACAATTTTTTACATGTCACGTACATTTCCCTTGGTCCTACGTCTCTTCTTCGCATCCGCCAAACGGGCTCATTTTTTCCATGTGCTACAGTGACCATGCAGGGCACGCATGCCAAATTTTGTCACGTTTCGAGGCTCTACGGATTTTCTATGATTTTCCGGGCCAAAAACCCCTAAAATACTGCCCGGACGTGACGCAATGTGCGTTCGTTGTCGGTTTTTCTTTCATTTTTTGCGTGGGGTACCCGGGTGGGCCCCCACACGTGCTGCCAAAAGTTGGGTGCATTCCGTGAAACCACCCAGGTACTTGGTGTGGAAGGCGGTGGTTTCGGTATGGGCGGAGGGGACCCTCGGTCGTACGACTCTCCTTCGCTTCTGCCAAACGGGCTCATTTTTTCCACGTGCTACAGTGACCATGCAGGGCACGAACATCAAATTTTGTCGCATTTCGAGGCTCTAAGGATTTTCTATGATTTTCCGGGCCGAAAACCCCTAAAATACTGCCCGGACGTGACGCAACGTGCTTCCGTTGTCGGATTTCGTTCATTTTTGACGTGGGGTACCCGGGTGGGGCTCCACACGCGCTGCCAAAAGTTGGGTGCATTCCGTGAAACCACCCAGGTACTTGGTGTGGAAGGCGGTGGTTTAGGTATGGGCGGAGGGGACCCTCGGTCGTACGTCTCTCCTTCGCATCCGCCAAACGGGCTCCTTTTTTTCACGTGCTACAGTGACCATGCAGGGCACGCACGCCAAATTTTGTCGCGTTTCGAGGCTCTACGGGTTTTCTATGATATTCCGGGCCGAAAACCCCTAAAATACTGCCCGAACGTGATGCAACGTGCGTTCGTTGTCGGATTTCGTTCATTTTTGTTGTGGGGTACCCGGGTGTGGCCCCACACGCGCTGCCAAAAGTTGGGTGCATTTCGTGAAACCACCCAGGTACTTGGTGTGGAAGGTGGTGGTTTCGGTATGGGCGGAGGGGACCCTCAGTCGTACGTCTCTCCTTCGCATCCGCCAAACGGGCTCATTTTTTCCAAGTGCTACCGTGACCATGCAGGGCATGCACGCTAAATTTTGTCGCGTTTCGAGGCTCTACGGATTTTCTATGATTTTCCGGGCCAAAAACCCCTAAAATACTACCCGGGTGTGACGCAACATGCGTTCGCTGTCGGATTTCGTTCAATTTTGGGGTGGGGTACCCGGGTGGGGCCCTACACGCGCTGCCAAAAGTTAGGTGCATTCCGTGAAACCACCGAGGTGCTTGGTGTGGAAGGCGGTGGTTTCGGTATGGGCAGAGGGGACCCTCGGTCGTACGTCTCTCCTTCGCATCTGCCAAACGGGCTCATTTTTTCCACGTGCTACAGTGACCATGCAGGGCACGCACGCCAAATTTTGTCGTGTTTCGAGGCTCTACGGATTTTCTACGATTTTTCGGGCCGAAAACCCCTAAAATACTGCCCAGATGTGACGCAACGTGTGTTCGTTGTCGGGTTTCGTTCATTTTTGGCGTGGGGTACCCGGGTGGGGCCCCACACACGCTGCCAAAAGTTGGGTGCATTCCGTGAAACCACCTACTTGGTGTGGAAGGCGGTGGTTTCAGTATGGGTGGAGGGGACCCTCGGTCGTACGTCTCTTCTTCTCATCCGCCAAACGGGCTCATTTTTTTTTCACGTGCTACAATGACCATGCAGGTCACGCACGCCAAATTTTGTCGCGTTTCGAGGCTCTACGGGTTTTCTATGATATTCCGGGCCGAAAACCCCTAAAATACTGCCCGGACGTGATGCAACGTGCGTTCGTTGTTAGATTTCGTTCATTTTTGGCGTGGGGTACATGGGTGGGGCCGCACACGCGCTGCCAAAAGTTGGGTGCATTCCGTGAAACCACCCAGGTACTTGGTGTGGAAGGCGGTGGTTTCGTTATGGGCGGAGGCGACGCTCAGTCATACGTCTCTCCTTCGCATCCGCCAAACGGGCTCATTTTTTTCCACGTGCTACCATGATCATGCAGGGCACGCACGCCAAATTTTGTCGCGTTTCGAGGCTCTACGTATTTTCTATGATTTTCCGGGCTGAAAACCCCTAAAATACTGCCCGGGCGTGACGCAACGTGCGTTCGTTGTCGGACTTCATTCATTTTTGGGGTGGGGTACCCGGGCGGGGCCCTACATGCGCTGCCAAAAGTTAGGTGCATTCCGTGAAACCACCCAGGTACTTGGTGTGGAAGGCGGTGGTTTCGGTATGGGCAGAGGGGACCCTCGGTCGTACGTCTCTCCTTCGCATCCGCCAAACGGGCTCATTATTTCCACGTGCTACAGTGACCATGCAGGGCACGCACGCCAAATTTTGTCGCGTTTCGAGGCTCTACGGATTTTCTACGATTTTTCGGGCTGAAAACCCCTAAAATACTGCCCGGACGTGACGCAACGTGCGTTTGTTGTCGGATTTCGTTCATTTTTGGCGTGGGGTACCCAGGTGGGGCCCCACACACGCTGCCAAAAGTTGGGTGCATTCCGTGAAACCATCCAGGTACTTGGTGTGGAAGGCGGTGGTTTCGGTATGGGCGGAGGGGACCCTTGGTCGTACGTCTTTCCTTCGCATCCGCCAAACGGGCTCATTTTTTTCACGTGCTACAGTGACCATGCAGGGCACGCACGCCAAATTTTGTCGCGTTTTGAGGCTCTACGGATTTTCTACGATTTTCCGGGCCGAAAACCCCTAAAATACTGCCCGGACGTGACGCAACGTGCGTTCGTTGTCGGATTTAGTTCATTTTTTGCGTGGGATACCCGGGTGGGGCCCCACACGCGCTGCCAAAAGTTGGGTGCATTTCGTGAAACCACCCAGGTACTTGGTGTGGAAGGCGGTGGTTTCGGTGTGGAAGGCTGTGTCCGGCAGACCGTTTTTTTCCTGTACCCTTCAAACATGCCCAAATTTTTTGTATCGCATTGTATCTACATGAGAATCATGCTTGCCAAACTTCAGTGCATTCTGGGACTGTTTGCATTTTCTACGGTTTTTGGCGTTGACAGTCCCGAAACACTGTTATTTATCAAAATTATTTCGTACTAACTTTTCCAAAATAATTACGAATTCCCTCTTCTAATTTCGTTTTTTTCCTCTTCCTTTCTTGGTCTCTTCTTCTTTTCTTTTATATCATTTTTATTCTTCTTTCAATTTTCCCGGCAAACTTTTAAATTTTAATTTCTTTCGGCTAACTTTTATTTTATAAAATGATTCAAAATTCAAAATAAAATTCCACAAAATTTCATAATAATTTTCATCTAAATTTCATTCGAACATAATGATAGTTCATTAAACCTTATGATAAACAGTTCATTTTACATTGGAACATAAAGAAAGTTAATTAAACAGGACCTAATTGAAATTAATTAAACATAACAGGACCTAATCTGAACCTAATCTACTCGGAGTCGGAGGCGGCGAGGTCCACGATCTCGCCCGCACAACCGTCACCGTCGTCGTCGTCGCTACTCTTGCCGGCGTCGTCCTCCACCGGAGCCGCCTGCGCCGGCGCCTGCACCGCACCGATACCCGCCGCCGCATCCAGTGCGGCCTGCAGCTCGGCGGCCTCTGCTGCCGCCGCCATAGCCGCCGCGACGTCCAGTGCGGCCTGCAGCTCGGCGGCCTCTCTGGCCTCCGCCGCCGCCGTCGCGGCCGCCGCTTCTGCCTGCGATGCCCGTAGGGCGATGAGGTAGCCAGGGCAGTCGTCGGGGTAGCCGTCCTCGCGCATCGTGCTACGTCTTGAGCTTGCGTTGGTTTCCTTGAAGAGGAAAGGGTGATGCAGCACAGTAGCGTAAGTATTTCCCTCAGTTTTTGGGAACCAAGGTATCAATCCAGTAGGAGGCTCCTCAGAAGTCCCACGCACCTACATAAACAAACAAAGAACTCGCAACCAACGCAATAAAGGGGTTGTCAATCCCTTCACGGCCACTTGCGAAAGTGAGATCTGATAGAGATAATATGATAAGATAAATATATTTTTGGTATTTTATAATATAGGTTGGAAAAGTAAAGATGCGAATAAAAGTAAATAGCAAACTTATATGATAAAAGATAGACCCGGGGGCTATAGGTTTCACTAGTGGCTTCTCTCAAGATAGCATAAGTATTACGATGGGTGAACAAATTACTGTTGAGCAATTGATAGAAAAGCGAATGATTATGAGATTATCTAGGCATGATCATGTATATAGGCATCACGTCCTGTGAAAAGTAGATCGAAACGATTCTGCATCTACTACTATTACTCCACACATCGACCGACTCCTGCCTGCATCTAGAGTATTAAGTTCATAAGAACAGAGTAACGCATTAAGAAAGATGACATGATGTAGAGGGATAAACTCATGCAATATGATATAAACCCCATCTTTTTATCCTCGATGGCAACAATACAATACGTGCCTTGCTGCCCCTGCTGTCACTGGGAAAGGACACCGCAAGATTGAACCCAAAGCTAAGCACTTCTCCCATTGCAAGAAAGATCAATCTAGTAGGCCAAACCAAACTGATAATTCGAAGAGACTTGCAAAGATAACTTAATCACACATAAAAGAATTCAGAGGAGATTCAAATATTTCTCACAGATAAACTTGATCATAAACCCACAATTCATCGGATCTCGACAAACACACCGCAAAAAGAGTTACATCGAATAGATCTCCACGAGAGAGGGGGAGAACATTGTATTGAGATCCAAAAAGAGAGAAGAAGCCATCTAGCTAATAACTATGGACCCGAAGGTCTGTGGTAAACTACTCACAACTCATCGGAGGGGCTATGGTGTTGATGTAGAAGCCCTCCGTGGTCGATTCCCCCTCCGGCGGAGCGCCGGCGAAGGCTCCAAGATGGGATCTCGCGGATACAGAAGGTTAAGGTGGTGGAAATAGTTTTTCGTGATCGCCTCTGATGTTTTCGGGGTACGTGGGTATATATAGGAGGAAGAAGTAAGTCGGTGGACGCCCGAGGGGCCCACGAGACAAGGGGCGCGCCCACGAGGGAAGGGCGCGCCCTCCACCCTCGTGGCTTCCTCGATCGCTTCTTGACGTGCACTCCAAGTCCTCTGGATCACGTTCTTTCCAAAAATCACGCTCCCGAAGGTTTCATTCTGTTTGGACTCCATTTGATATTACTTTTCTTCGAAATACTGAAATAGGCAAAAAAAACAGCAATACGGGCTGGGCCTCCGGTTAGTAGGTTAGTCCCAAAAATGATATAAATGTGTAAAGCAAAGCCCATAAACATCCAAAATAGGTAATATAATAGCATGGAACAATCAAAAATTATATATACGTTGGAGACGTATCAAGCATCCCCAAGCTTAATTCCTGCTCGTCCTCGAGTAGGTAAATGACAAAAACAGAATTTTTGATGTGGAATGCTACCTAGCATAATTCTCAATGTAATTTTCTTTATTGTGGCATGAATGTTCAGATCCAAATGATTCAAAATAAAAGTTCATATTGACATAAGAAATAGTAATACTTCAAGCATACTAATCAAAGTAATCATGTCTTCTCAAAATAGCATGGCTAAAGAAAGTTATCCCTACAAAATCATATAGTCTGGCTATGCTCTATCTTCATCACACAAAGTATTTAATCATGCACAACCCCGATGACAAGCCAAGCAATTGTTTCATACTTTAGTAATCTCAAACTTTTTCAATCTTTCACGCAATACATGAGCGTGAGCCATGGACATAGCACTTTATGTGGAATAGAATGGTGGTTGTGGAGAAGACGAAAAAGAAGATAGTCTCACATCAACTAGGCGTATCAATGGGCTATGGAGATGCCCATTAATAGATATCAATGTGAGTGAGTAGGGATTGCCATGCAACGGATGCACTAGAGCTATAAATGTATGAAAGCTCAACAAAAGAAACTAAGTGGGTGTGCATCCAACTTGCTTGCTCACGAAGACCTAGGGCATTTTGAGGAAGCCCATCATTGGAATATACAAGCCAAGTTCTATAATGAAAATTCCCACTAGTATATGAAAGTGATAACATAGGAGACTCTCTATCATGAAGATCATGGTGCTACTTTGAAGCACAAGTGTGGTAAAAAGGATAGTAGCATTGTCCCTTCTCTCTTTTCTCTCATTTTTTTATTTGGCCTTTCTCTTTTTTTATTTGGCCTATTTTTTTTAAGTCCGAAGTCTCATCCCGACTTGTGGGGGAATCATAGTCTCCATCATCCTTTCCTCATTGGGACAATGCTCTAATAATGAAGATCAACACACTTTTATTTAATTACAACTCAATACTTAGAACAAGATATGACTCTATATGAATGCCTCCGGCGGTGTACCGGGATATGCAATGAATCAAGAGTGACATGTATGAAAATTATGGAGGTGGCTTTGCCACAAATACGATGCCAACTACATGATCATGCAAAGAGCAATATGACAATGATGATACGTGTCATATAAACGGAACGGTGGAAAGTTGCATGGCAATATATCTCGGAATGGCTATGGAAATGCAATAATAGGTAGGTATGGTGGCTGTTTTGAGGAAGGTATATGGTGGGTGTATGGTACCGGCGAAGGTTGCACGGCACAAGAGAGTCTAGCAATGGTGGAAGGGTGAGAGTGCGTATAATCCATGGACTCAACATTAGTCAAAAGAACTCATATACTTGTTGCAAAAAATCTACAAGTCATCAAAAACAAAGTACTACACGCATGCTCCTAGGGGGATAGATTGGTAGGAAAAGACCATCGCTCGTCCCCGACCGCCACTCATAAGGAAGACAATCAATAAATAAATTATGCTCCGACTTCATCACAAAGCGGTTCACCATACGTGCATGCTACGGGAATCACAAACTTCAACACAAGTATTCTTTAAATTCATAATCACCCAACTAGCATGACTCTAATATCACCACTTCTATATCTCAAAACAATTATCAAGTATCAAATTGATCATAGCATCCAATTCACTTTCTATGATAGTTTTTATTATACCCAACTTGGATGCCCATCATTCTAGGACCAATTTTATAACCATAGCAAATACCATGCTGTTCTAAGAGACTCTCAAAATAATATAAGTGAAGCATGAGTGATCAACAATTTCTACAAAATTAAGCCACCACCGTGCTCTAAAAAATATAAGTGAAGCACTAGAGCAAAAACTACTTAACTCAAAAGATATAAGTGAAGCATATAGAGTGTTCTAATAAATTCTAATCATGTGGGTTTCTCCCAAAAGTTGTGTACAGCAAGGATGATTGTGGAAAACTAAAAAAACAAATACTAATATCATACAAGACGCTCCAAGCAAAACACATATCATGTGGTGAATAAAAATATAGCTCCAACTAAAGTTACCGATAAACGAAGACGAAAGAGGGGATGCCTTCCCGGGGCATCCCCAAGCTTAGGCTTTTGGGTATTCTTGAATATCTTGGGGTGCCATGGGCATCCCCAAGCTTAGGCTCTTGCCACTCCTTATTCCATAGTCCATCAAATCTTTACCCAAAACTTGAAAACTTCACGACACAAAACTCAACAGAAATCTCGTAAGCTCGGTTAGCGAAAGAAAGCAAAGCACCACTTCAAGGTACTGTAATGAACGCATTCTTTATTTATATTGGTGTTAAACCTACTGTATTCCAAGTTCTCTATGGTTTATAAACTATTTTACTAGCCATAGATGCATCAAAATAAGAAAACAACACACGGAAAACAGAATCTGTCAAAAAACAGAACAGTCTGTAGTAATCTGTAACTAACGCAAACTTCTGGAACTCAAAAATTCCTACCAAAATAGGACGACCTAGATAATTTGTTTATTGATCTACTGCAATTGGAATCAGTATTTTATCACGTTCTGGTGATTTTAAACAATGTTTTTCGTGAACAGAAAGTTTCTGGAATTTTCAGCAACATCAAATTATTATCATCCAAGAAAATCCTATAGGTTCTACTTGGCACAAACACTAATTAAAACATAAAAAAACATCTAAACAGAAGGTAGATGATAAATTTATTACTAAACAGAACCAAAAACAAAAAACACAAAGAAAAATTGGGTTGCCTCCCAACTAGCGCTATCGTTTAACGCCCCTAGCTAGGCATAAAAACAAGGACAGATCTAAGTAGTGCCATCTTTGGCACTCAATTCATAAGTAGCTCGCATGATAGATTCATAAGGTAATTTCATTTTCTTTCTTGGAAAGTGCTCCATGCCTTTCCTTGATGGAAATTGGAATCTAATATTCCCTTCCTTCATATCAATAATTGCACCAATCGTTCTAAGGAAAGGTCTACCAAGAATAATAGGACAAGAAAGATTGCAATATATATCAAGAACGATAAAATCTACGGGCATCAAATTCCAATTTTCAACAATAAGAACATCATTGATTCTTCCCATAGGCTTTTTAATGGTGGAATCCGCAAGGTGCAAATTTAAAGAGCAATCATCAAGACCATGGAAACCTAGAATATCACATAAAGTTTTCGGAATCGTGGAAACACTAGCACCCAAATCACATAAAGCATAACACTCATGATCTTTAATTTTAATCTTTATAGTAGGTTCCCACTCATCATAAAGTTTTCTAGGTATAGAGACTTCCAAATTAAGTTTTTCATCATAAGTTCGCATAAAGGCATCAACAATATGTTTGGTAAAAGCTTTATTTTGACTATAAGCATGAGGAGAATTTAGCACGGATTGCAACAAGGAAATACAATCTATCAAAGAACAATTATCATAATTAAATTCCTTGAAATCCGCAATAGTGAATTTATTATCTAGAGTTTTAATATCTTCAATCTCACTTTTACCAATTTTTGCATCAAGATCTAGAAATTCCAAATTTTTGGAACGCCTTCTAGGCAAAGGTGGATCATATTCAGTCCCATCATTATCAAGACTCATGTTGCAAAACAAAGATTTAATAGGGGACACATCAATAACTTTGAGATCTTCATCATTATTATCATGGAAATTAGAAGACCACGCCTTTATAAAGCAATCTTTCTTAGCAAGCAATCTAGCGGTTCTTTCTTTGCACTCATCAATGGAAGTCCTCATAGCCTTGAGGGACTCATTGATATCATGCTTAGGAGGAGTAGATCTAAGTTTCAAAGAATCAACATCAAGTGAAAGTCTATCAACGTTCCTAGCCAAATCATCAACTTTAAGCAATTTTTCTTCAAGCAAGGCATTAAAATTATTTTGAGAGATCATAAATTCTTTCACACTATTCTCAAAATCAGAGGGTATCTTATTAAAATTACCATAAGAATTATTGGAGGAATTTCCATAATTATTAGAGGAATTACTAGGAAACGGTCTAGGATTAAAGTTTCCTCTATAAGCATTGTTACCAAAATTATTCCTACCAACAAAATTTACATCCATAGATACATTATTATTCTCAATCAAAGTACACAAAGGCATATCATTGGGATCAATAGAAACACTCTTAGTAGCAAACAATTTCATAAGTTCATCCATCTTTCCACTCAAGACATTAATTTCTTCTATAGCATGCACTTTTTTACTAGTAGCTCTCTCGGTGTGCCATTGAGAAAAATTAGCCATAATATTATCAAGGAGTTTGGTAGCTTCTCCTAAGGTGATTTCCATAAACGTGCCTCCCGCGGCCGAATCTAGAATATTTCTAGAAGCAAAATTCAAGCCGGCATAAAATTTTTGTATGATCATCCATAAATTCAAACCATGAGTAGGGCAATTGCGAATCATCAATTTCATTCTTTCCCAAGATTGGGCAACATGCTCATGATCAAGTTGTTTAAAATTCATAATATCGTTCCTAAGAGAGATGTTCTTAGCGGGAGGAAAATACTTAGAGATAAAAGCATATTTGCACTTATTCCATGAATCAATACTATTCTTAGGCAAAGACGAAAACCAAACTTTAGCGCGATCTCTAAGTGAAAACGGAAATAACTTCAATTTAACAATATCATTATCCGTATCTTTTTTCTTTTGCATCTCACACAAATCAACAAAGTTGTTTAGATGGGTAGCGGCATCTTCACTAGGAAGGCCAGAGAATTGATCTTTCATAACAAGATTCAGCAAAGCAGTATTGATTTCACAAGATTCAGCGTCATTAAGAGGAGCAATTGGAGTGCTAAGGATATCATTATTATTGGTATTGGAAAAATCACACAACTTGGTATTATCTTGCGCCATGGCGACAAGCAATCCAACACACAAGCAAACAAAAGGCAAGCGAAAGAGAGAGGAAATTGAGAAAGAGAGGGCGAATAAAACGGCAAGGGTGAAGTGGGGGAGAGGAAAACGAGAGGCAAATGGCAAATAATGTAAATGCGAGGGAGATGAGTTTGTTATGGGTACTTGGTATGTCTTGACTTGAGCGAAGACCTCCCCGGCAACGGCGCCAGAAATCCTTCTTGCTACGTCGTGAGCTTGCGTTGGTTTTCCTTGAAGAGGAAAGGGTGATGCAGCACAGTAGCGTAAGTATTTCCCTCAGTTTCTGAGAACCAAGGTATCAATCCAGTAGGAGGCTCCTCAGAAGTCCCACGCACCTACACAAACAAACAAAGAACTCGCAACCAACGCAATAAAAGGGTTGTCAATCCCTTCACGGCCACTTGCGAAACTGAGATCTGATAGAGATAATATGATAAGATAAATATATTTTTGGTATTTTATAATATAGATTGGAAAAGTAAAGATGCGAATAAAAGTAAATAGCGAACTTATATGATAAAAGATAGACCCGGGGGCCATAGGTTTCACTAGTGGCTTCTCTCAAGATAGCATAAGTATTACGGTGGGTGAACAAATTACTGTCGAGCAATTGATAGAAAAGCGAATAATTATGAGATTATCTAGGCATGATCATGTATATAGGCATCACGTCAGTGACAAGTAGATCGAAACGATTCTGCATCTACTACTATTACTCCACACATCGACCGACTCCTGCCTGCATCTAGAGTATTAAGTTCATAAGAACAGAGTAACGCATTAAGAAAGATGACATGATGTAGAGGGATAAACTCATGCAATATGATATAAACCCCATCTTTTTATCCTCGATGGCAACAATACAATACGTGCCTTGCTGCCCCTGCTGTCACTGGGAAAGGACACCGCAAGATTGAACCCAAAGCTAAGCACTTCTCCCATTGCAAGAAAGATCAATCTAGTAGGCCAAAACAAACTGATAATTCGAAGAGACTTGCAAAGATAACTTAATCACACATAAAAGAATTCAGAGGAGATTCAAATATTTCTCATAGATAAACTTGATCATAAACCCACAATTCATCGGATCTTGACAAACACACCGCAAAAAGAGTTACATTGAATAGATCTCCACGAGAGAGGGGGAGAACATTGTATTGAGATCCAAAAAGAGAGAAGAAGCCATCTAGCTAATAACTATGGACCCGAAGGTCTGTGGTAAACTACTCACAACTCATCGGAGGGGCTATGGTGTTGATGTAGAAGCCCTTCGTGGTCGATTCCCCCTCCGGCGGAGCGCCGGCGAAGGGTCCAATATGGGATCTCGCGGATACAGAAGGTTACAGTGGTGGAAATAGTTTTTCGTGGTCGCCTCTGATGTTTCAGGGTACGTGGGTATATATAGGAGGAAGAAGTAGGTCGGTGGACGCCCGAGGGGCCCACGAGACAGGGGGGTGCGCCCACCAGGGAAGGGCGCGCCCTCCACCCTCGTGGCTTCCTAGATCGCTTCTTGACGTGCACTCCAAGTCCTCTGGATCACGTTCGTTCCAAAAATCATGCTCCCGAAGGTTTCATTCCGTTTGGACTCTGTTTGATATTCCTTTTCTTCGAAATACTGAAATAGGCAAAAAAACAGCAATACGGGCTGGGCCTCCGGTTAGTAGGTTAGTCCCAAAAATGATATAAATGTGTAAAGTAAAGCCCATAAACATCCAAAACAGGTAATATAATAGCATGGAACAATAAAAAATTATAGATACGTTGGAGTCGTATCACAGCGCGAACTGCTCCGGCGGGATCTCGACGACGGGAGGGGAGGCTGGCCCGGCGAGCGTGGGTACCGGACGGCGGGAGGAGCTTGGAGGCGGCGCGGCCGCCGGAGGGCGACGGCGGGGCCGGCGCGGGGCAGACGACGAGCCGCCCGTCTGCGACTCCCGGCGAGCCTGCCCGACGACCTTCCAGAAATCCTTTCCCCTCCAGAACCTAGCGCGGCCGACGATGTTCCAGCGGCCGCCCTCGTGTCGGCGGAGCTCATCCGGCGTCGCGCCTGGCCCCCTCGTTGGATGATGTGCGGCAGACGGCAGCCCGGCGGCACCATCAGCCCAAACCGGATGAGCTCGTCGGTCTCCGGCGTGCTCAGGCTCGTCGTCCACGAGCCGCCACTGCCGTCAGTGCCGCCGCTGCCGCCGGACGCCATGGATGCCGCCGGGAAGGGAACGCGTCGTTGATGGAGTGAGGGCGCGTCTGGTGGAGGGTGTCGGTGGGTGAGGTGAGTGGGGTTGGGGGAGGCAGATGGGAGGGGAGTTGGGTTATTTTAAGGATGGGCGGGGGCGGTGGTAGGTGACCGACGCACCGGCTTAATGCCGGCATTAATGGCGCATCGGGGGCGGCGGCCACCTCGGGAACCGTCCCTTGACCGACGCCACGCAACCGTCCGTCCACACGTCGCGTTGTCTTTTTTTTTCTTTGACCGACGCCACGCAACCGTCCCTCCACGGGTCGCTTCGTCTTTTTTTTTCTTTTTTTCCTTTGACCATGACTGGACGTCGTCGTAGGTAGACGGACGGCCGCGTGTACGGGCAGTCGACGTACAGGCCCCGACGCGGGTACAGCCCCGTCGCGCGGGTGGTACAGCCCCGTCGCACGGGCGGCGGCTTTTTGTGATGAGACGATCCTACCCTTTTTAATGAAGGGGTACGGAGCGATCTCAGCCGTTGTTGTATTTAGGGGCTGTACCGAAGAAGAAGTGTATTTACAGTAGCCTCTCTATGAATTTACATTGTGTTTTAGGGTGTAAGCGTTTGGTAAATGCTAGGTGTATTATCACTATTGTTTGAAAGTCGAAAGTGTAGCTTGATATGAACTTTCATTAACTTACTAATGATTTTTTAAAGTGGCCTCACTATGAATTTACTTTGCAATTCTAGTGTAAGATTTGGTAAATGCTTGTGTGATCCCTACCGTCGGAGCTCTAGAGTGCAGCTGAAACTTACAGCAATTTGATGATCAATTTCACAGCAGCCTCCCTATGAATTTTCACTGTTGAAACTTGGAAGTGTATCTTGAAACTGAGTTTCTAGTAGAAAAAGGGCCTATTGTCCCGGTTCGTGAGGGCCTTCTGTCCCGGTTTTTGAACCGGGACTAAAAGGTCGTTACTAATGCCCTTGGCCTTTAGTTCCGGTTCTTACATGAACCGGGACAGATGGTCCTCCACGTGGCCGTTGCGGCCAGCCCAGGCAGGGGGGCCTTTGGTCCCGATTGGTGACACCAACCGGGACCAATAGGCATCCACGCGTCAGCATTTCAGTGGCTGGGGTTTTTGTTTTTTTAAAGGGGGGGTTTAGGGGGTTTTGGGGGGTTAATTTAGGTGTTTGTGTTAGCTAGCTAATTAATAGAGAGAAGTGTCCTCTCTTATCTCCGTGCTTGGTCGACGCTACGTACTATACGTATAGAGAGGACTAGACACGCTAGCTAGCTAGTAAGCAAATGAAGGAAACAGAAGATCGTCATGAACATATGCATACAGAGAGAAGTGATATCGACCACCTCTCCTTCTCTGAGAGATTGGTCGAACAACAAGTTCTCGTATATCTATCCGACGCTACTGGCTACATATATACAATATAAGTATCTCTTACAATATAATCTCCTAATTAAAAACGAGCTGATCAGGGTCCACATGGTATTCTCCGTCTTTAGCGATCACGTGGTCAAGAAAGAATGCCGCCAATTCCTCTTGAATTGCTCGCATACGATCTGGTGGTAGGAGTTCATCCCGCATCCGAAATATCTAATTTGAAGAAGGGGGTCAATACATATATATGAATAAATGAAATTGAACACAAATGATGGTAATAAAATAAAATTGTGAATATTATTATTTACGCACTTCATATTGTTTGTCAGAGTAGCCCCGCTCACAGTAATCATTCCCTTGTTCCTGCCACAACCACTTTACAAGGAATAGAGGTCAATCAAACTGATAATTAGCAAGCATGCTAAATGGTATTGATGAAACTAGCGCTTGAATCACTAGGAGATGCGTGAAACATGCTACTATAGTACTTACTTTCGGGTATCTAAATTGCAGCTTCTTCGGCAGTCCCGGAGTTTTTGAGGTGAATTTTTTCCAAACCCTGCCAGACAATGAAAACAATTACTTGATATCACGAAATGAACAAAGTTGCCGATATGGTGCGATAATGATCGGTTTAACTTACTTCTCTAGAATTTCAGTCAAGTCCGCATACTCCGTGGGATCTTTTCGTCTCGAGTCTAAGACGGTTACTTGTCCCTGCTCAAGCTTAATCTCTAGGAGAATATAGTGGTACCTGCGCAAGCATGCATAACTCATCAATTACATTACTATAACCTCGACTAATAAGGGATGCACAAGACAGTAACACTCACTTGACTTCGTAAGGGAAGAGTATTATAGCTTTGTTTTGATTTAATACAAACGATTGTAGCAGCTTGGCCTCGGTATCTCTGGCATGAGATTTAACCATATATGCATCTATGAGATTTGTGTTAATGAACCCAATATCACCGACTTGTCTTTTCTTCAATTCGGCGATCTTCAATCTGCATAATATAGTGAGGATAATTAAAAATACATGCAATGAAAGAGCTGACCTATATATAGAGACTTAATTAATGACAGAAGTAGTACTACTTACAGGCAGTAGCAAGTGACCATTAATTTATCGAGGGCCTTTAGATTGAAAAACGCGAAGAACTCCTCAAATGGAACATTCAACAGTTCAATTCCAACGAGGTCATGCTCCTCTCTAACACTCAGCGTCAAAATATTCCTCCCCTCAGACTCTCTGCAGGTTTTCATGTACCAATCATGGAATCTTCGCATCATCGTTGTTAGAGATGTTTCATCTTTGACGAGAGGCTTCCCGTACACGTATCTGTGTTCATCCACCTCCAAGAAATCATAATGTACATCGTCGGGCAGGTAATCTCTAGGATTGTTATAACCGGGCACCATCCCGCCCGGATCATTAGCGACGATATCGGTAGACACCTGGAGCGGGGGAGCGATTGGTTCGCTTGTTCGCCGAGCTGGGCAATTTTTTTCCCAGCTCGTCGTTCTGCTAACCTTTGATCACTGACAGTACTTCCCGACCGCTCCGCTTGGACAAATGACTTTTCAAGGATGCGCTCATAGTTGCCTTTCGGCGGAGACTTTGGTGGTTTCCTCAGGGCAGCCAGAGTACGCTTCACTTTCACCGGATCTATCTTCTCCTCCGGAGGTGGATGTTTCTGTGCTTTCACCCCTTCAAAGAAGTTCTTCACTTTGGCTCGCACGACCTTCGTGTTTTCCTCCAGGCTCCTCTCGTATGGTAACTTCTCTGGAGTCTTCAGAGAAGGACCGAATCTGTATTGCCTCCCGCCTCTGGCTGTACTGCTAGACGAAGGAGCAGACGGAGCGGCTGCGGCTGTCTTTCCTTTCTTACGAGGCGGAGGAGAAGGACGACGCGCCGGAGCAGCCGGAGCGGCGGCGGGTCTCTTCCGCCCTTGTTGACGAGGCGGAGAAGGAGGAGGCTGGCTGATCGGGCGCGCCGGCGCAGGCGGAGAAGGAAGCGGAGTGCCGCCACGCGCCGGAGAAGGAGGCTGAGTGCCCTGATCACTCGCCGGAGGAGGAGGTGGAGGAGGAGGCGGAGTGCCCTGACTCGCCGGAGGAGGAGGAGGAGGCGGAGGCGTCCAGTTCGGAAGGTTGATGAACTCCTTCCGCCATAGGCATGGAGTCTTCAGAGCCGAACCCAGCCGAATCTCCCCTTCACCCGTAGGGTGGTCAAGCTGGAGGTCCTCAAATCCGTCCGTTATTTCATCCACCATCACCCTAGCATATCCTTCTGGAATCGACCGGCAGTGGTAGGTTGCGCCAGGTTCAGTAGGTAAAACAGAGCCAACAGCCGCCTTGACTTTCAAATTCATCCATTGCGCCATAAGGTGGCAATGTTGAGACTCTGTGATAGCATCCACGGGGTAGCTAGCAGGAGCCGTGAAGACAGGCTCCAGCTGAAGCTGCTCGGTGGAAGCCACGCTGCTTCTCCGCTGAGATGGCGGGGTAGCTTCAGGGGAAGCTTCGGCAGGTCGTTTGCTGCGATTTGCTTCTCGTTCCTCTAGCCCTAGTACCCTTGCGTGCCGCCTGCAGTTGGCTATGCTCCACTTTCTTCCTCCTCTCCTGGCTTTTGTAACCCCCTGCGTCCGGAAACCCAGCCTTCCACGGGACGGAGCCTGGCGTGCCTCGTGTCCGTCCAGGGTGCTCAGGATTCCCGAGGGCCATTGTGAGCTCGTCCTTCTCTCTGTCTGGAACGAACGTCCCTTGCTGCGCTGCGTTAATATAGTGCTGAAGCTTCGTGACGGGTATTCGCAGTTGCTCGTCCGTCCAAACGCACTTCCCTGTTACAGGGTCCAAGGTTCCGCCAACCCCGAAGAACCAAGTCCGGCAACGGTCTGGCCAGTTCAATGTCTCTGGTTCGACCCCTTTAGCAATCAGGTCATTCTCAGCCTTGTCCCACAAAGGTCGGGCTTTGAGGTAGCCACCTGACCCCGTGCGATGGTGATGCTTCTTCTTCGCAGCATTTTTCTTGTTTGTCGCTGACATCTTCTTACTCTTTTCCGATGTCTTGTGGGCCACAAATGCGGGCCAGTGATCTCTGATCTTCTCATACTTTCCTTTGAATTCTGGTGTCAATTCTTTGTCGACAAACTCTGTTTTCAGCTCATTCTTCCACCTCCTGAATAGTTCTGCCATCTTCTTAAGAGCATGAGACTTGATCAATTGCTCTTTTAACTGGCTTCTCCGGATCCTCTCTGGTGGTATGGTGAAATTTGCCTTCAGCGTTGTCCAAAGATCTTCTTTCTGCATATCGGAGACATAAGACACCTCAGGGTCTTCCTTCTTAGGCTTTAACCATTGCTGGATACTGATCGGGATCTTGTCCCAAACAAGAACCCCACACTGAGCACCAAGTGCATCCCTTGTCCGGATGGGTTCAATCGGCTTGCCATCGCGCGCGATTGCTGTGATCTCAAACCTTTCATCCGAGCGCAACGTTTTCTTCGGGCCTCGTCTCCTTACCGAAGTTGTGCTCGATCCGGAGGGCTAGAAAAAAGAAGAAAGACGAGAGTTAATTAATATGTGTACATACGAAAACAATAAATGCATCAATTAGCTAGTCAGCACAGGCTTAACTAATATATATACCTGGCCGGAATCGGTTCGGTCACCGGAGCCGTCATCACGGTCTCCTTCTTGTACTGGCATTGGGTCACCGGAGCCGTCATCACGGTCTCCTTCTTGTATCAGCATTGGGTCACCGGAGCCATCATAATCATAGTCTTCTTCTTCACCCTGTCCTTCCAGACCATCGGTGTCGTTGAGATACGACAAGACGGCATCACTTCCTTTTGCGATTATGTCCCCCAACAACGCTTCTGTTGCTTCGTCTCGAGGGTCCATAGTTTCTGCAAATATTTACAACATGGCAATTATTATTCAAACATGACAGATGGATATATTAGTGGCAAATGTAGAACTAGCTAGCTAATCACAATAAGGAATCATATTAATTAGTGGCCTCGACTTGCTTCTCTAGGGTTTGGGCCGGGGTGGCCTCGGCAACGCTTCAAGGGTTTGGAGTGGCCTCGACAACGCTTCAAGGGTTTGGGGTGGCCTCGACGACAACGCTCTTTTAACTTGGTAAATTTGGGTGGCCTCGAGAGAGTTTGTCGTGTAGGGGCGCGGCGGGAGGGGGTACGAGACCAACATCGTTTTTTTCTAGGGTTTGGGTGACCTCGAGAGTTTTGGTCGAGCGAGAGGGCCAGGGGGGTGCTCCCCTGGTATAAGTTATCACGGTCGAGAGGGGGTGCTCACTTTTCTAAAAATCTAACTTTTGCATATATGAACATATATACACAGAGAACATACATACATATATACACTTTTCTAAACATGAAGCAGGTGGATATATTAGTGGCAAACGTAGACCTAGCTTCTCCCGGGTTTGGGGTGGCCTCGGCAACGGTTCACGTTTGTCTAGCTAGTGTCAAAGGATTCAACAAAACCCCTCGGCGTTCCTCGACCCTCGACCCCTCGAGGACCCTCGCCCCTCGAACCCTCGACGACCCTCGACCCCTCGATGACCCTCGACCCTCCGCCCTAGTTCCTGACCCTCGACAGCTCGGCGATCCTCGACACCCTCATTCCCGATAAAAAAGAAGAAGAAAAAAAGAGGAGAAGAAGAAGGAATAGAGGAGTGGAATTCCACTCCTCTATTCCTTCTCTTCTCCTCTTTTTTTCTTCTTCTTCCTCTTCTTATTTTTTCCGACGTCCCCCCTCATGTCATGTCCGACGACCCCCCCGCCTCATGTAATGTCCGACGTCCCCCCTCACTTTTCACTCTACATTTTCGTACATATGAACAAAAATAAAGTTTCTATACAAAAGTGCACAATTTTATGAACAAATTACAACATCTAAATTAACTACACATCTAAATAAATATTACTACACATCTGAAATTTTCCTAATCTAAACTAAACTAAACTAAACATAAACTAAGATAATCTAAAAACATGTACAAACATCTAAGAATAGCATCTAAAAACATCTAAAAAAACATCTAAAAACATCAATAAAAACATCCGCCCCGTGCACCGCGCAAGGGCGGAGGGGCACGGCGAAGGGGTCGGCGCCGGCGCCGGCGGGGCGGGGCGCGGGGGCGCGGGACATGGGAGGGGCGCGGGAGCAGGCTGGTGCTCACAGGGGGCGGCGGGGCACGGTAGAGCAGGGGCGACGGCGACGGCAGAGGGCGGCGACGGCGACTCGGAGGAGCAGGGGCGTCGGGGCAGAGGGCGAAAGCGGCGGCGGCGGCGACGTTGAGCAGCCTGACGGCGTCGGTGGCGGCGGCGACGGCGACGTCGAGTAGCCTGACGGCGTCGGTGGCGGCGGCGACGGCAACGTGAAGCAGGGGCGTCGGGCGGCGACGGCGAGGAGGAGCAGGGGGCGTCGGGGGAGAAGAAGTGAGGAATTTGGTCGAAACTGCTAAGTTTTTGCTTATATATCCAGGGCATTGGTACCGGTTCGTGGCAAAAACCGGGACCAATGCCACCTTTAGTCCCGGTTTGTGCCACCAACCAGGAAAGGTCTCTTTTCAGCAGCCCAAAGGGCGGGAAGCAGAGGCCTTTGGTCCCGGTTGGTGGCACCAACCGGGACTAAAGGGGGGCATTGGTACCAGCCCCGGTTGGTGGCACCAACCGGGACTAAAGGGGGGCATTGGTACCGATTGGTGGTACCAATGCACCCCTTTAGGGGCTGGTACCAATGCCCCCCTTTAGTCCCGGTTGGTGCCACCAACCGGGACCAAAGGCCTTGTGCTGCCCGCGTCGCGGCCAAAAGTTTAGTCCCACCTCGCTAGTTGAGAGAGCTCGAGAGTGGTTTATAAGCGCTGATGCGCCCACCCTCTAGAGCTCCTCTCAACTGCAGGCTTTCGGGCCTAATTTGTCACTATGTGCCTGTGGGTCTACTGGGCCTGTTGCGGGCCTGAATCCTGGCCCATGGATGGGTTTCTAGTCGTATTCAGGTCGTGGTGGCCCAGTAGGTGGCATTTTTATTTTCCCACTTTTTTTGTTTTCTTTTTTGCTTTATTTATTTTGTTTTGTTTCTACTTACAACAAAATACTTATTTATTTTATTTTATTTTGTTTATAATTACTTATTTTATTTTATGATAATTCTTTTTGCTATTAAAGTTTCTAACAAAAAAATTTCTTTATGAAAATTCTTTTTGCTTTTAATCATTTTGAACAGAAAATACTTTGATAATTTTAGTTTCATAAAATTATTTATGTTATTAAGTTTATTTTATTTTATTTATTTGTTTCTACTTATATTTTTTAAAGTTTATATTATTTTGTTTCAAATTACTTATTTATTTTATTTTATGAATATTCTTTTTGCTATTAAAGTTTGTAACAAAAAAGTTATTTATGAACTCTGAAACAAAGGGATTTCATACGGAAACTCGTCTGTTACAAAGGGGATTTCATTTTTGTTATCAGGGTTTCATACGGAAACTCGTCTGTTACAAAGGGATTTCATTTTTTTGAACTTATTGGAACTCCATAGTTTTTCTGTGTTCAAAATGCACCATTCAAAGCCACATCATCAATTTCCAACCCTTTCTGACTTCATTTGTTACTTTTCATGCATTTACTGATTATTTTGAGCCATAAGACCATGAAATTGAAAAGCATTTGAAATGAACTCATGAATAGATAAGTGACCAAATTAATAGAAGTTCATCATCACATTAAAACCAAAGTACATACATAGTTCTCATTGAACAACATATAGCTCTCCAGAGCATCTAATTAAACCATACATTGAAATTATGTAAAACATTTCAATGCAACAACAAATGCGATCATAATCGCAACCAAGGTAACAACTGATCCAACCGCATAATGATACCAAGCCTCGGTATGAATGGCATATTTTCTAATCTTTCTAATCTTCAACCGCATTGCATCCATCTTGATCTTGTGATCATCGACGACATCCGCAACATGCAACTCCAATATCATCTTCTCCTCCTCAATTTTTTTTATTTTTTCCTTCAAGTAATTGTTTTCTTCTTCAACTAAATTTAACCTCTCGACAATAGGGTCGGTTGGAATTTTCCGGTTCAACCACCTCCTAGATAAATAAAATCTATGTCACGTTGGTCGGCATAATTGTCATAAACAATAAATGAACCAAATAGTTATCAAAAGGTAATATATACCACATCTGAATCATAGATAGGACGAGGGCCGACGGGGGCGGATACCAAAACCATCGCACTATATAATAACAAGGAATAATAAAAGTAAGAAAATTAGACAAGTACCTATCTGAAGTAAGAATTTTTTTCTTTCAGAAAGAAGATAAGAACAAGAGGCTCACCACGGTGGTGCCGGCGACGAGATCGGCGCGGGCGATTGACGGCGGTGAAGACGGGGACGGGACGTGACGGACCGCTAAACCTAGACAAATCTCGGGGAAAATGGAGCTCGGAGGTCGAGTTTCGAGAGGAGAAAGATCAACTAGTGTGGCTCAGACATTTCATCGAACACCTCATGTGCAAGGAGGTAAGCTAGAGAGCACCCAAATGCCCTCCCCTCGCCGGCTGTGGAGTGCTCTGCCGTGGCGATGGGGTATATATAGGCAACTCATTTGTCCCGGTTCGTGGCTACAACCGGGACTAAAGCTCCACCTTCTGTCCCGGTTCTAGCCACGAACCGGGACCAATGGTTGTGGGCCAGGAGCGATGCCCATTGGTCCCGGTTCGTGCCTAAGAACCGGGACAAATGGTTCCCCACGAACCGGGACCAATGCCCACGAGGCCCCGGCCGGCCCCATGGGCTAACGAACCGGGACCAATGCCCCATGGGTCCCGGTTCTTGACTGAACCGGGACTAATGGGCTTGCCCTGCCCGAACGAAAGCCCTGTTTTCTACTAGTCTAGTAATTTGATGATTTTTATGATGGCTTCTATGTTCCCGAATTTACAGTAACTTGAATTTACAACAACTACTGTATTTACATTGACCTATGGATGGATTTACGCTCCTCTATGTTCCTGTGAAACTTCTTCCCATGTAGTTAGTTTCTTGTGTTGAGCCTCTCATGCAAGAGGAGCCAAAAGAAAATCATGTGTCTGAGCATAGATGATGCTTTGCAGCAGCTTAAAAATGATACGGCCAGAATCAGACCCCCTTAATACGTTGTACATCTGAATGGAAGAGTAATCAGCTGATTTCCAATATAATGCAAGGGCATACCCATTTATCTTTCCATTCGATGGACTCATTGAGCAATGTTATTCTGAAGCATATGAAGTTATTGGAACTTCACGGTGTAAATTGGAGAAGCACTTGTGGCAAGTACACTTGAGAGGTAAAAAAAAGACACTTTAGAAATTAGCTGTTAATCTGTGCTTGCGGTTCATGAGGCCTAGAAGAACCATAATATGAAGCAGTAGACCAAACAAACAGGCACCACAACGTGTGTCTTATCTTTCAAGATCTGGTGCAAGAAATATAAGGTAGCCTCCCGTCCTTGGGCACCCCATCTTTGGATTCTGGTACCGTTTTGAATTGCCTGAAGCCTGTTTGTTTTAGATCCAGTTGGCTTCTTCGAATCACATGTGGATTCGTTTCACTAGCAGAATCATCAATGATCTGAATCCAAAATTAAGCTTCACTAGCAAAACTGATTCCAATACTAGTAGTTTGTTTCAGCTTCTGATTTTTCCTACAAGATTGGCTGCCTAAAGCTGAAACAAACAGGGGGAGTCAAGGTGTGCTTCAGTGGCTGCGAATCAGCTTTGCCATTGAAGCGAATCCACATGTGATTCGGAGCCAACTGAAGCTGAAACAAACAGGGCCTTAGATTTAGGTTGGATTGCTGAGTTGTGCTGCAATGTGTTTATCTTCGAGTATCAGCACAGAATGCAACTTATAGCATTTGAAAAGTCTGGAGTGCTACTCCTCAGATTGATATCTTTCTAACAGGCAGATCTGGAACTGGACACCGACATAGTAGTGCCCCGTATATATGACAAGTCTATTGACCTGTCAGACCCTACTACTAATCTGACGAGCAAGGGAAGAAATCAGACTTAAATTGGGAAGGGAAATTGGGGAATTTTTTTCGGCATTTCGTGGTTACCATGGTAACTGTCAATTTCGGTGCCCCTCGAGAAAAAAGGCCCGTTTGGGATCCAAAACCTTGTCGCATATACGGTTATGTATAAGAGTATAGATGGTTTTGACAATTCACGGAACCAAGCCTCTTTATTGGTAGAATTAAGTGAAGTTGCTAGCTTAAGCCACTAACTACGGCAACGCCTTAATGGTAACAGCGTAAGGAAACGATCTAGGCCGTACGAGCAGCGGTGAAGGCGGACAAGCAAGGACAGCCGTCAGATTCAACACTCCAGTCTTCAATTAGACGGTGTTGACAGGACCAGCCTCTAGGAGCTGTGTGGTTGTGCGTGGTGGAACCAACGTGGATAACGTACCACATCATATTTCAATATTTTTCTTTTTGGCCGCAATAAAATGTCATGATCTACATTTTTTGGCCGCAAGAAAAAAACATCTGCATAGCAAAATGGTGTCTCGTATTCACTGCCTGTTTCATATCCACCCGCAATTTTTTGGAAAGGATTGAGCCCCATCACCTGATACCTTGCACTCGTATAAAAAAACTAGAGAAAATTCCCAGACCAGATTTTTATTTAGAGCTCAAAGTTCAGTTAGGCAAGCAGCAAAAGTAAAATGTAAACCCATGAATCTTTTAAAGCAAGTAACATGGGAAAGAATTCCAGAGTAACAAGTAACAGTACTTTGTATTGATAATATCTGCAGTCTCAGATTGATATCTGTTGGTGTCTAGCCTACTCACTGAACCACGGCGATCACCGGAGACAACGAAGAAACAAGAGAGAGAGGGGACACGTGGTTTCCCGGCGCACAAACGCCTCCGGCCGCACGAACAGCCCCTTGTATTTCCGGCGAGCTCGAACTCTGCCACACACACCACCCCACGGCGAGCACACATACACTCCGAGAGGCTACATCTCTCTCTGGCTCACTCTGCCCTGGCCTCACAGCCGAGTACACATTATATAGCACACTCACGCATCCATGCCAGTGGCCACACACCACCAACTAGCTAACTACATGCACGCACGCACGCACTACGTCTACTAACGCACAACTCGGCTAGCACACATACATGCAGCTAACAACCATGCATGCAGCCAACAAACAGCCCACGATCCGGCTGCTTCGCCCATGCTCGGCCGCACCATGCGCTAGGCCACACGCCTGAGTCTTTCATGCCAAGATTATCTCTAACAATATCTGCACTTTGTATTAGCAAGTAACAACTTACCTGCCACTTAGCATTTCAGAAGTCTGCAGTATGAAATTGAAATCTTTTAACGAGAAGATCTGGATATGGTCACCGACATAGTCGTGCCGTATATATGACAAGTCCGTGAGTGTACGGACCTGTCAGACCCTTCTACTAATCTGACAGGCAAGGGAAAAAACTACACTCAAATTGGAACGGGAAATTGGGGAGTTCGGCCCTGCTCAGATGAGCATCGCATATGGTGTATGTACTATGTACAGCAGTACATAGGGTTTTGACAATTGAGTGAAGTAGCTAGCTTAATTGACTAACTACGGCAACGCCCTAACGGTAACAGTGTAAGGAAACGATCTAGACCAGCCGAGCTGCGATATAGGCGGAGAAGCAGGGACAGCCACCAGATTCAACACTTCATGCATCTTTAATCTTCAGTTAGACAGGACCAGTCTCTACGAGCTGTGTGGGTGGTTGTGCGTGGAACCAATGTGGATAAGGTGCCACATCATATCTCAAACATCCTTTTTGGCCGCAAGAAATATTGTGATCTACATTTTTTGCCGGCAAGAGAAAAAAAACACCGGCACAGCAAAATGATGTACTTCTATCTTACGCGATCGCTGCCTGTTTCATATTCAGCAAGTACATAAAGGGCTGAGCCCCATCGCCCTTCCTGTTTAGTCCCAAAAATAAAATAATTAACCTATCTTCAGAAAGGGCTGAGCCCCATCGCCTGATGCTTTGCACTCGTGCACCCCTCCCCTTGATCACAAATATAAAAACTCACAGTGCAGAAAATGTAGGAGGAGCAACATCTTCAGTTGAACTCCTCGAGGACTCGCTGAATCTTGGCACAAGAGAATTTAACAAACAGGTATTAATTCTAAAAAGAACAACGAGCAGAAATGTCTCGTACTGAAATTGGCACAACAATTATCTAACAAACAGTTTATATAGACATAAAAGAACATACTGGTCAATACTAATTTGTTCGGGTGCCATAATCAAGCTTTCTACTTACTATAACTTGACTACAAGCTTACTGTAACTTGACTACAAGTTCCCAATATTGGAAACAAAATAATATAGCTCAGAGCTATCATAGTGGTAGCAGCCTAGCAGGTCAGGGAGTGAAATCTGCATTCCATATAGTAGAAAATCATTTGTTCGGGTGCCATCATCAAGCCTTGTACTTACTGTAACTTGAGTACAAGTTCCTCATAGTAGAAACATATAAATAGGTAGCTCAGAGCCTATAGCAGGTAAAGGAGAGAAATCTGCACATCCATATGCAACAGGAAAACAGCTCACCACAAGCCACTGGTGCAGTAACTCCTTTCATTAGCCAGAAAGACCTTACATTTTGATGAACTTGTGACTTGGGAGTGCTCTACAGATCAGATTCTTGATGTTTCTCCAAACAGGACCCTTCCAAATTTCAGGCTTCAAAATAAGGAGTGAGAGGCCTGCTTCAATATGCCATTAAGTAAGTTGCGAAGCGCAATCCATGTTCTAACTTCTACCACTCACCAACAGTTGCCTGAATGTTGCATACAATGCGGCAACCCACTGCTTTCCTTTGCCAGCATTTCTTTCTTCTGCTTGTGATTTTGAGCACGGTTCAAAATCCGGCTAGGTAGTGTTGGGGCTACAGACTAAAGTATGTCATTTTGTGCTACTTGGGGCACATTCCGTTAATTCTGCTCTTGTATGTTGTTTGAAGTTCAAAACTATAGATTTCCAACGAAATTGTCAAAAAAGAAAAAAAATGGTCAGATTTGGAATAGTAACTAGCCCTGCTCCAGCGTGCACGCTTCAGATACAACCGAAATGGGTGATTTTGACAGTACCGTGTGGTTGCAGTCAGGCAACTAGTCGAGTGGCTGGTGACTCCTAACATAGTCTGGCCACAAATTTGTCTGAACCAAACTTGATTCAGTTCCCTGAAGGACGGCTACTTTGACCGTAGACTCCATGAGTCTAGGTATATTCTGGCCAAACATCTCCGGTAGTATGGCTCTGGTACGTACCTAAATACTAATAAAACTGGGCCTGTAGCATACTCTAGTGTGCATGCTTTGCTTCCCCAGCTAGAAGCTCGTTCTTCCAGCATGTCTCGCACAACCAATCTCTTGCTCACTCTCATCACCATAAGCATATTTCCATTCTTCACAAATGGTGCACTACAACCCCAGCATCAGCACGCCCATGACGGCGGCTGCATCCCTGCCGAGAGGGCTGCCTTGCTCTCCTTCAAAGAGGGCATTACAAGCAACAACACCAACCTCCTCGCCTCGTGGAAAGGACAGGACTGCTGCCGGTGGAGAGGCATCAGTTGCAGCAACCGAACTGGCCATGTCATCAAGCTCCATCTTCGCAATCCGAATGTGGCTCCCGACCACTATGGCTACCATGATGCATGTGCTGATGCCAGTGCTTTGTTCGGCGAGATAAGTCCCTCTCTACTTTCCTTGAAGCGTCTAAAGCACCTCGACCTCAGCATGAACTGTTTACTAGGGACAAATAGCCAAATACCTCATTTGCTGGGTTCCATGGGGAACTTGAGATACCTTAACCTCTCTGGCATACCATTTACCGGTAGGATGCCTTCTCATCTTGGTAATCTGTCTAAGTTGCAGTATCTTGACCTTGGTTATTGTCCTGCTATGTACTCAACGGATATCACCTGGTTAACAAAGCTACCTTTCTTGAAGTTCCTTAGCATGAGGGGAGTAATGCTCCCAGGGATAGCTGACTGGCCTCATACCCTGAATATGATTCCATCTCTGAGGGTTATAGATCTTTCTAACTGTCTTCTTGATTATGCAAACCAATCACTTCAGCACGTTAATCTTACAAAACTTGAGAAGCTTGACTTGTTCAATAATTATTTTGAGCACTCACTCGCATCTGGTTGGTTTTGGAAAGCGACAAGCCTCAAGTACCTCGACCTTGGAAATAACAAACTATTTGGCCAGTTCCCTGACACACTAGGAAATATGACGAACCTTCAGGTGCTTGATATTTCAGAAAATTGGAACCCTCATATGATGATGGCAGGAAACCTGGAGAATCTTTGCGGTTTGGAAATCATTGACCTCTCTTATAATTATATAAATGGAGACATAGCAGTGTTGATGGAGAGTTTGCCACAGTGCACACGGAAAAAATTGCAGGAGATGGATTTAAGATACAACAATTTCACTGGAACTCTGCCAAACTTGATCAGTGACTTCACCAGGTTGAGGATACTGAGCCTGAGCGGAAACAACCTTGTTGGTAGTATACCACCATGGCTTGTGAATTTGACACGCTTAACAACCCTTGAACTCTTTAGCAATCACCTCACCGGAAGTATACCACCATGGCTTGGGAATCTGACATGTCTAACCTCCCTTGAACTCGGTGACAATCTCCTCACCGGAAGTATACCAGCCGAGTTTGGGAAATTGATGTATCTGACCATTTTGGACCTCTCAAGTAATCATCTCAATGAAAGTGTACCCGCTGAAATAGGCTCCCTTGTTAATTTGATTTTTCTGGACCTAAGCAACAATAGCTTTACTGGTGTGATCACGGAAGAACACTTGGCAAATCTAACAAGTTTGAAGCAAATAGACTTGTCTTTAAACAATTTCAAGATTGCCCTGAATTCAGATTGGCGTGCTCCCTCTACACTGGAATCTGCATGGTTTGCATCTTGCCAGATGGGTCCTCTGTTTCCACCTTGGCTTCAGCAGCTGAAAATCACTGCACTTGACATTTCAACCACTTCTCTAAAGGGTGAGTTTCCTGATTGGTTTTGGTCCGCATTTTCAAATGTCACATATCTGGACATCTCTAACAACCAAATAAGTGGCAACTTGCCAGCACATATGGATAGCATGGCTTTTGAAAAACTCTATCTCCGTTCGAACCGGCTTACTGGACCAATACCTACGTTGCCAACAAACATCACCCTGTTAGACACCTCCAACAATACATTTTCAGAAACAATACCATCAAACCTTGTAGCGCCACGACTTGAAATATTGTGTATGCATTCAAATCAAATTGGCGGCTACATTCCAGAATCTATTTGCAAATTGGAACAACTGATTTATCTGGATTTGTCGAACAATATTTTGGAGGGTGAAGTTCCTCAATGTTTTGACACCCACAACATAGAGAATCTTATACTCAGCAACAACAGTTTATCAGGAAAAATACCAGCATTTTTGCAGAATAACACAAGTCTGGAGTTCTTGGATCTGTCATGGAATAAGTTCTCTGGAAGATTACCTACATGGATAGGAAACCTGGTCTATTTACGTTTTCTCGTACTGAGCCACAATGAATTTTCTGATAATATTCCAGTCAACATAACAAAGTTGGGGCATCTTCAATACTTGGATCTATCACACAACAACTTCTCTGGTGCAATACCTCGGCATCTGTCAAACCTAACATTTATGACAACATTACAAGAGGAATCCAGGTATATGGTTGAAGTTGAAGTTGATTCCATGGGAGGTACTACCGAATTTGAAGCTGATAGCTTAGGACAAATATTGTCAGTAAATACAAAAGGGCAGCAACTTATATATCATAGAACACTTGCCTATTTTGTGAGCATTGATTTATCATGCAACTCCTTGACTGGTAAAATTCCTACAGACATCACTTCGCTTGCTGCACTAATGAATTTGAATTTATCATCAAACCAGTTGAGTGGACAAATTCCAAACATGATTGGCGCCATGCAGTCATTAGAATCACTCGACCTCTCTCAGAATAAACTTTATGGTGAAATCCCATCGAGCTTGACAAATCTGACATCTCTGAGCTACCTGGACCTGTCCTACAACAGTTTGTCTGGAAGGATACCCTCTGGCCCCCAACTTGACACCCTCAATATGGACAACCAGACACTTATGTACATCGGCAACAATGGACTTTGTGGGCCTCCTGTCCACAAGAATTGTTCTGGAAATGATGCTTACATCCATGGCGATCTCGAGAGCAGCAAGGAAGAATTTGACCCACTGACCTTTTACTTTGGGCTTGTGCTAGGATTTGTGGTGGGGCTCTGGATGGTGTTTTGTGCACTGCTGTTCAAGAAGACATGGAGAATTGCTTATTTCCGGCTCTTCGACAAGGTGTACGATCAAGTTTATGTATTTGTGGTTGTGAAGTGGGCAAGCTTCGCAAAGAAAACAGATGAAGAATAACCAATTTCTCTGAAGGAGGTAGTGTTTGTGCTGCAACCTATTGAATGAAAGGTCTGGAATATTAACCAGGGTGTGGAAGATCTCCAGAAGCATGTGTTATACGTGTTTGTACCTCTATCTAAATAAAAATGAACATGTGTAGCTCTTCTGATACATTTATGACCTCACTATGGTCGAACTATTGTCGTAAATGTAAGAATTCAGTATTGTTTATAATCTTGTAAGTCCTACTATTCTTCTGGACTGTAATAATGAGGGTGGTCTTTCCCTGAATAATTTGAGCACTTTCTGGATTTACAACAAGTTAGTTTATATTTTTTGCATGATGGGTTTGTCATCTGGACTAAATTAACTGTAGAAATCCCTGCAAAACTTCAGTTTATAATCTTGCACTTGTACTCTATGATACACTCTCTGACTTTCTGACTTGTACAATGTGTTTGGTGTTGGACCTGGGTTTGTTTCGTAGGTTTCAAGTATTTATTTGTAGCTTGAAACGTGTGCAGTGGAAATGTCCTTGACTGCGCAATCCTGAAATGTTAATGTCAATCAGCAGCAAGTGTAATTTAACAAGATTTAGACTTAAGCAAGTGTATGTGGTTACTCTGAATGATGGGAAAACAGAGAAATACTGTAAGTAAGCGAGTTGATTCAAGAGAAATTAGCTAACCAGCAATTGCAAGGTGACACCGTGCCCTCTCGCGCTCCCGTTTCCTCCTCTCGATCCGCAATTTGCCTCGTGTTCGAGGCCATGGCCATGCACAAGCTTCAGAGGCTCACTGTGGAGTGCTACGCAAAAGCAGATCGAGCGGCAAGGTGGTGACATACTTGAGGGCATCGAGCATGTGGAAAGCATCGTGTCATTCAAGGTGAATATATACGAGGAGAACGACTTTACTCCTCATCAGTATACGCTGCAGGCTAGAACTGGGACCTGGAGAGTATCGAAGCCGCGCTCAGGCAGGCAATCAGCAAGCATCGGGGGGTTCCTGATATTCGCATTCAGTCCATGTAAACATGGTACGGATAGAAAACCCTCCATCCATGCTTCATAAAAGACTTCGGTGTTGTTTAATTATTTGATACATGTAAGACTTACTATTCTTCTGGACTGTAATCATGAGGGTCTTGAGAGCGGCGATAGTACACACGAGCTCGCGTGCTCCTGGTAAGCGGACCAATAGTACAACGTGCACATGCAGGTGATATTAATGGATCGTGGAAATACGGGGTGGGTTTAAAAGTGTACGTAGTTATTATATATGCCTTGGTCGATACAGCGGGGTTACGGCGCGCGGCGTTGAGTGACGGGAATTGACGAATCGTTCCATTGGGACAGGATGGTTGGACTGCATGTACCATCCGATTTGTACAGCTCTCTCCCCACTCGTCTTCCACCCCCGCCGCCAACAAATGGAACACACACACACACACACACCAAGGTTCAAATGCTTTTGCTCGAAGATATCTTTAGATGTGTTTTGCTCAGCTCATTTGAGGAAGCATTGCTCTGTAATACAAGCTTTTCTTCTTTATCCCTAGCAGGGTTATGTAATTCACACTGTGTTATGTGCATGAGCTGAAATATATGGCGATTTTGGCGCCTTTCTCTGTTAAAAAAACATGGGGGGTCTGACAGGAAGATGGCATCTGAAGTGGGTTTTTTTTTTGCAAATAGCATCTGACGCGTTGTAGTAGTGTGTACTGATTTGTATTTACCTTGGCAATTTTGAAAATGTATTGTAGTGGTCCATGACATTCGTGAGCGAATTTTTTCTCTCTATAACACGACAAGTTTGAAAGAATTTCTATGGGCCACACAACAAATTCGGAACATCATGTTTCCCATCACATGGCCAATTTTAGAAAAATTGTAACTATGACACAACAATTTTACGAATTCTGCTTTCTAAATCACGGCAACATCTTGAAACAAAATTATAGTTATCTCATGGCAATTCTCGAAATAAATTGTGTTTTCTAATCATGGAAAATGTTAAAATAAATAGTATACGACCATGGTACCTTAACATATATCGCCACGTTTTGTTAACATGGCAAATGCAGGTATTCATTTTTTAATCAGACCATGGCAAATGCAGGTTTTTCTTTTGAATCGGACCATGGAAAATGCAAAAAATTGTACTCGTCATTGTAGCTACCATGGCAAATTATCTTTTTTTAACCATGGCATATTTTTTATAGATACCTTGGCAATTCTCGAACATGTGGCAACTTTCTCTTCTGTAGCATGGAAATTCTTAAATTTGTCGTGTTTCTAGAGACAAAATTCCTTTTTTTTTCATGTGCCAATGACAAAATCCTAAATTTGCCATCTTTTTAAACAAAAAAATTTCTTTAAATTTGCCATGATTTGCATTGTTTTTAAGAGTATGATGGTACATATTTGCGTACACATCATGCTACACAATTGATGTGTTTTGTTCTTTCTCAACATCATGGCAAGTGGTGTCATGGTAATTTTTACACACATTTGTCATTTTTGCCATGTTGTGATATTTTTGCTTTGACTACTTATGATGTTTTCTTCACCTCCAACTATGTACATGACATGACATTTTACTTGGTTTTTTAGGTATATTTTTGACATGGCAAAATTCTCTGTTTTCTTTTTCATGGGCAGTTCAAGTTTTGTACTACATCTATATAATAGTCATGGCAAACTTCAATATGTTTTTTCCATGGCACCGTACGTAGTTGTTCTACATCTATATAGTTACCATGCAAAAATCAAGATCTTTCTTGCCATGCTAGCTTAAGTTTTGTAATACATATATAGACATGTCATGGCAAAAAAAATTAAAGATGTTTCTGCCATGTCATGTTAATTTGTGATATTTGTTCATTAAATGAAAATTACTTGCTTTTTAGCTATAAAGTAGCCATGGAAAAGCTTTCTGATGTTTTGGGATGGGCAATTTAAGGTTCATATTACATTTCAATAATTGTACTTATGGCTAAAAAATATTTGACTACGGCAAATTTATTGTAGTGACCATGGCATCTTTACTTGTGGCTACAATCAAAAAAAAAAGGAACATAGCACGTCAAATTTATTGTACAAAATATATGAATTTTGCCATGTCGTTAATTGCCATCATTTAGAAAACATATATAGGGAAGTGAATCTGTCATGACATGAAAAGCATAACAGAAATTTTTGAAGTTGCCTTGGTCCACTATCTAGTTTTGCCTGCAAAGTCATACAAAAAGAAAATATTTTTCACGGTGTAAAAATAGTAGGGGTGTTTTAAGAATTGCCATGTGTTGTAGAGAAAGAAAATCATGAATTCCCATGTGACCACTTTTATCTACTTTGTAGCCACTTTTATCTAGTACTTTGTATTAATTTCCTCGCTGGAGCGCACAAGCACTGCTTCCGTGACGCCGGTCGTAAACAGCAAAAGCGGCTCACCTTAACCCTTGTTGGTGTACCTGCGGGTACCCCTTGGTACATTCCCCCCGTGCCGTGACAATCAAACGGACGTCTGAACGCCCAACTCTGCCATATACGTATACCCTATTAAATGTGCCGTACAGAGCCAACAGTACAACGTACTTCCGGCATCCCCAAACCCAATTCGATGGCTGTCGATACCAGGAGCGCACGCGCTCGTCCGCGCCTACTAATTTTCGTGAGGGTCTTTCCCTGAATAGTTTGAACATTTCCTGTGGTTGCAACGTGACGAGTTAGTTTTGATTTGTTGCATGACGGGTTTGTCATCTGTACTAAATCTGTTGTAGAAATCCCTGCTGAACTGGAGTTTACAATCTTGTACTACCTGCACTCTGTGATGTAGGGTACGAACGAGTACAATGTGTTCGGTCTTTATCTATCTGGGTTGGAGTTGGCCCGCGGTATGTTTCATAGATTTCAGATTTTTATTTGTAATAGCTTGAAACGTGTGCTGTAGAAATGTCATTGACTGTGCAATCCTCAAATGTTAATGTCAATCAGCAGCAAGTAGTACTAAGTGGAATTTAACAAGATTTAGACTTAAGCAATTGTATCTATGTGGTTACTCTGAATGATGGTGAAACAGAGAAATACTGTAAGTAGGAGAGCTGACTGAAGATAGTACCCGCGCGGAGCTCCTCCCCGGCGCTGGGTTTGCCTCCTCGGGCTCGCGGCTCGCCCTTGCCTTTGTCGCGTGCGGCCACCGGTGGCGGTGGGTGGTTCACCGCCGTCGGGTAGCGCACACCCGCGGCCGTGATGGGCCGACCCAGTTCGGCGTCTGGCGGGTCCAGCTTTCTAGATTTTTTTCCCCCTTCTTCTTGTTTTCCGGTTTGGGTTATGGGTGTACAAATGTACACCAAAAAAATTCTGCGAAAAAATGTTATACAAAGTGCCAAGTGGGTACTGTGACTAGCGTGTGTGCACAACGTTACCTAGTAGCCAATTAGGCAGCAGCCCAATTTTCCATACGATCTTCTGATTCTAACAATTCTTGCACTGAAAAAAACATGAATTTTAAAGACATTCATAGGTTGAAAAAAATGTTGAATAATTTTAATAAATGTAAAAAACGCCCATGGGTGTTTTATTAAATGTTCAGAAGTTCTAACTCATTAAGTTTTCTGTAAAATTCACAAATTTTTGAATCATGGATTTTAAAATGGCGTTGTATGTATAAAAAATGTTCATGAAATGTTTAGAAAATGACATGAACTTTAGAATATGTTCACAAACTTTAGAAAAGTGTTTATGAAGTTTGAAAGCATTCATGGAGTTATGAAAATGTTCATGCACAATGCACTCTTTTCATCTAAACTTTTATGGTCGCCGTCGAGAGGGTAAAGGAATACAGAGATCACACAACCCATCGATAGGTGTTCTGATGCACTTTTAAATTTCTATTAGTCTGTTTCTAAATTTTTGAGCATAGAAGAACTCATAATATATGTTCACGTTGCCTCTTGGGAAAAGCGATTGTGTAAAACCGAAGAAAACTTCGCAAATAAAGAAACCAAAGAAAACTGCACCGTTCGTTTATAAAGATGAAACATGGGCAATGCTACGCGTCGGCCAGCCAATAATTTTAAAAGATCCACCGCCTCACGAGCCAATGGATTCAATGTGAGATGACCGTCATATTTAGCTACGAGCTTTGCAACATGGATGATGTTGTGCTCGGACATTTGCAACAGAGTTTATGTTACAGAACTTTTGCAACAAAGGTATTGTTGCAGATTTTTTTTTGTTTTTGCAAAGGAGCTAATATTGCAGAATTTTTTATCTTCACCTTTAAATAGGGGTTATGAAAGAGAGTTTTGCAACATCAATGATGTTGCAGAAATCTTTCATGCAACAGGGAGGATGTTGCAAGAAAAAAAAATCACTGTTGGTCATTCGCCGCAAGCTCTCGTCAAACGGCGATGAGGAAGTAGTGACGCCACCCGTCCCCGCCATCGCACCGCTGCCGACGAGCGCCGAGCTCCGGTCAGGTTGCCTTTTTTTAGAGAAAAGGCATTGGCCGAGCCCGAGAAAAGGCTCGAACCTAGCCCGACTTTGAATTAACAAAGCCATCAACCGGCCAGGAGTACATAGGAATTACAAAACAGAGAAAAAAAGCAATGCAGAATAAGATACATAGTGCTGCGAGGAATGACTCAAAGGCTACAGATGGGGGGCAACGGTTTTTTTACCCGCAAAAAAAAAAGATAGCCCCTCCTCTTTGCCGTTTGCCAGCAGATGGCAAAGAATCTTTGCCGTCTGCCAGCAGACGGCAAAGAAATGACAGATGGCAAAGACCTTCTTTGCCGTCTGCCAGTTCTTTGCCGTCTGCCAGACGGCAAAGAAGGTCTTTGGCAGACGGCAAAATCCTTGATTCCAGTAGTGAAAGACGCAAAGGAGTGTACCCTCTATCCTTGACGTCCACTCTTGCATCAAAGTTAATGCAAGAAAATTTATGTTTTCTGTTTCCCTCAAATAGAAAGACAATTAAACTCGAAACTTTGCAGATCAACATTACACGAGTACTATAACGTGAACAGTTTTGGATTTTTTTAGTGCAAGATGTTATGTTATAATCCAAATTCAACTATAAAGATAAAGACTAACTTCTGACGAGCGAACGGAGCGAGGCCCGATCAGTATTGACTAAGGTCACCTGTATTATATATATATATTCTTTGTAAGCCACCGCACGGGATGAGTTGGTCAGCTGTAAATCCCCGGCGTTTGTAACCTCCCCCGATATAGTGAAGATTTGCTGGCTGGGACCCATTTTTTCCCTTCGTGTTGGAGGGGTTTTCCACGTAAAATTGTGTGTCTCCTGCTTGTTTTCGTTCTTGGTCGTTTGATTTGCCTGCCGTATCTCTAACACAACATACATTTTTAAAACCGATACAATTCATTCGGAATATGAAATTTGACAAATTTATAAAAAAATCAAAAATATTTTATTCAATGAATAACACTTGTGTATAGTCGATTTGCAAAGTTTTACTAGGAGTTGTTTTAGCTTTATGCTTTCTCGCATCTGTGACACTTGTGGATAGCACAAATCTTGACACAAACTGAATGATCTAGATAGATGATACACTGGTACGGGGTGGGGGGGTGGGGAGGGTGTGTGCAAAACAACCTTTTCAGCTTTCTGCTCTTCCGTGTCTGTGATGTAAGTTTTGCTACATATACAGGGGATTGCAGGCCAAGGGGGGTTACGGGGTGGGAACGTGCAAACGTGGAGGTTTATAATTGGGATTAGGCGAGGAAGGGGTCCACCCCCGCAGATCATTTGATCGTGCAGTTTCCATTAAATTTGTAGCTGTGCATTTAATCTATAAAAAATGTTTAAAATGGTCAAGTATTTAAAAATTTAAATTTTAGATAATATTCACAAGTTATAAAAAGTGTTCCTGAATTAAAAATAACTGCAAATTTAGGAAAATGCAAATACTGATTATACAAATTTTATGAGCAAATAAAAGTGCATCCGTATGCAATCTTTACAACCAAGACACAATGGATGTTCATTAGCTTTTACATGTGCCCAATCATAAAAGTTTCAACCCAAGTAAATTGTGCCCACTCAGACAAGTTGTCCATGCCTCTCCCCTCATCACCCTGTCGCCAGCTCTTGCAGCCTCTGCCTCTGATACCTCTGTCGGCAAGCGCTTCAATATCTTTGCAAGGACAGCTTGCATGACCTTTGCCACATTGGGATCCAACTCGTCCATCTTGATGGTCAACATTTTGGTTTCCTCTAAAGCGGCCGCGAGCTCAAACCACCTCTCTTCGAGCTTGGTCTTCTTTTCTTCGAGCTTTGTCTTTTGATTTTCAAGGTTGATCTCTTTCTTCACCGCCGCCATGAAGATGTCAAACCTCTCCACCTTCTTTTCCTCCTTGGTTCCATGGCGATTGACACATGCCTCCTCCTTATTGTCCAAGAAGCCCTCGAGCTTCTGCGTCATCCTGTCCACCGCCCCTTCTCTCAAACCTCTCCCGGATTTGCATTAGGTCTGCGGGAAATTGGAACCCGAAGGTCTGCGGGAAATTGGAACCCGAACGTGTCTGCGAATGCTTGTGCCATCACATTGGATGGTAAAAAAGATCCTGACAGGTCGGCCCGGACGTTTTCAGGCATTTTAAGGCACGAGATGCCCTAGGTATGCAGTGCTCAAAGGGACAACGAGCTGAGACTGAGATCACCTTAATCTGAGCTACAACTTACACTGCTTAATGGTCACAAATAAGTAGATTACCCACATACACCATGCATACGAGCACGTAATTTATCACATTATTATTCAGCTACTTCTGCCTCTTAGACGGTCGGGCAAATAGTAAATAACGCTGACACATTAAGAGATTCATACATATCCCAGTTACAGACTTCAACCTGAAACTTGAAAGCAAATAACTCGATCCACCGTGATCACCAGCCGGAGCTGAAGGATCGACCGACACCATGCATGCATATGTTTGATTTAGGAGTCCAGGTCCGACCATTTGATGTCCACCTGGCCGAGGCTGGTGTCAAGATGGAAGTTCTTCCAGATATGGGACGAGGCGCCCACCTCGTTGTCGCAGCCGGCGCACTCATCAACTACCTTGGCGTCTATGCCGATATTGGAAGTGTCGACGATGCGGATCGTCCTGCCGCACCGTGCCCCGCCTGCGTACCACTCCGAGGACAGCGACACCACGAACTCATCGTCGCTGTGGTACTGGCCGTCGCAAGACGCCGGCCCGCCGCCCCCCTCTCCTTCCTGGAAGCCGTTCACCGTCATCACCGCCGGAACGTTCTGTCGAAGCTCGAACTTACCTTCCGCGGGGTGCCTGGAAACGGCGCACGACACCTGCAGAAAAACTAGGATGCCGAAAATCACCGCGGCATTGGTCGTGCTCGCCATGGCAGCTGAGGCCGTGCTTGCGTTTATAAGCTAGCTAAGCCTGCTCTGTGCTCTTTGCTTTCTCAAGGCTGTTGGTTGGAACTAGTTTATATACGCTCCTGCTGCAGCCTGCAGACAACGCGAGGGGCAACAACACGAGGTGCATGCCGTCCTCGTGTGTCTCGTCTAAGAAATAAGAATCCCGTCAAAGGCCTGCAGACAAAGCAGCGCCTCACTCCTGATGTCACCAATTCTGTTCCTACGAAGGCTGTTACGTACAAATAGATCGATGAGTAAATCAAAAAATTGAATTGTAAGGGTTCCAAGCGGAAACCGCCACCTGCCACACTGAAAGTTAATTTTTATAAATCAATTCAAATTCAAACTTTTCTATAATTAACACAGACCATTTGAAGCCCCATGGTCAAATTCGAGTACTTTTTTAGTTGTTTTATTATTTTCTAAGCATTAACTGATTTACCAGCACTAAAAAGGTAAGAACACAATTTCTTTCAATATATCACTCAAACAAGCTCCGAAATTGACGAAAATTAGCATGCTGTCTTCATATGATCCATGTAGAGTGTGGTAAAAATTTAAAATCATTATGGCAAAACTTGGTGCACTTCATGTACAAATCAAACACTCTCGGACGTGGTGTAAGGGTTTCAAACGGAAACCCCACTTGCCACATTGAGTGTGGAAAAAAAATCAAGGTCAACCAACAAAATAGCTTTCGATTCACATGCAAACTTGACACGTTCCCTCTAGAAACCTAATTTCTTCCTCCGGGATGGTCCTGTTTGTAAGCAGTCTGCGCGAAAACTTTCACGAAACATTATCATGTTTTTTACCACAGCCTCTAGGGGTCATGTCAATATGTCATGACACCATGCGAAGTTTCATGATTTTTGGGGGTTGATTGAATTTTTGAGAATTAGAATACTCTTACCACAGCACATAACATAAGAAATTACTTACTCGGTGACTCTCCCACTATTACCATTTTGTACATAACACAAGAAAATATTTACTCTGCGAGTCTGCGACTTTACCATGGTTGCCACGTAGTACATATAACCCAAGAAATTACTTACTATGTTAAGATGTTGGCTTAGCATTGCGTTCAAAGTATGAAGATCTGCCGCCGGAAGGACCGATGTATATCCGAGATACCAAAGCATCATGGTTGATGTTCATAGAGAGTAAAGAAGGGTGTCGTCTTGATCACCCATTGGGTACGACCTATTCTACCAGAATGGAGCCAGTGGCCACCATTAGCTCCATTTACATGGGCATGCACTGATAAAGAAATGAAGATAAGTCTCAAAACAATGGTTAACTCGCTCTGTCTAACCATTTGTTTGTGGATGCCTAAATATGCTCATTCTCAGTTTAGTGGGAGATAACTTGAACAAAGAGCCTCAAACCGAACTATTAAATACAGGATCTCTATTTGACAATAGTGCAGATGACATTGGCTGCAGTTTGAAAACGTCCACAAAGTATGTTTGAGCAACTTGCAATGATTTATATAGATGCGAGAGGGGTATGAAATGGTAGTACCTTTTCAATTTGTCGAAAACAACCCGTACACATGAGAAGCAAGCCGAACGAGGTAGCCCTTCAATGAAGTTCGGAGTTACCATTTCCCATGCTTGCGTAGGCAGCGGCAATGGCTGCATGAATCCTAGATATTTGGCATGCTCATGGACCCATCAGCAGATTCACATTGCTAGTCATTGTGTGTGTTAGAAGGGAGAGAGGGATTTGGTGGAATTGTGGATGTATTGCTTGAGACTCGTGGGCATATATATAGGAGTACAATCATCTACTTGGAGTACAAGACAAGCCAGAACAAATCCTAGTCTATCTCGTCTTTCCTAATAAACATTATACTCAACATCCCCCCGCAGTCACAACGGTAGCGACGCAGACGGTGAGACTGGAGTAGAATTTGAAGGCAAGCCGACTGACCCCCCCCCCCCCCACACACACACACACACAGTCGTAACGGTCGATGCATCGCAAAGTCGTGGCTGGAGTGAAAACCGACGAGGTTGCTCAAGCAGGCGGTAGCCCTTTGTGCCGTTGTCGAGGTAGCCGAGAGCGTGGGTGGTGGAGCCGTGGTCGAGGTAGCCGTGCGAAGAATGCCGTGGTCGATGTCGAGTCGGGGTGGCCGGTGTCGAGGAAGTCGCCGTGGAGCCGCGGGCGCAAGGTGGCGCCGAGTTAGTCATGGGCGTAGTGGTGTCGATAGTGGTGCGCCGGGAAGAAGATGTTGTTGACGACGCATCGCGGCGGGTTTGCCAAGCCCGGAGACACATCATGGACGAAGGCACGCACCGGTGTTGCTAGCACCGGGCATGCGTAGACGGACGAAGACAAAGTTGACGAAGCGCCGCACCAAGCTTGTCAGGCCCGGGGACACGTCGTGGACGAAGGCACGCAACGGTGTTGCCAGCACCGGGCATGCGTAGACTGGGACCTGCACGAGCTGTACGCCATGTCGAAGAAGTCGGAGAGGCCAGCAGAGAAGGACTCGACGACGGTTGCGGCGCCAATCGGCACAGGGCCAATGTCGCCCGCGGTTGTCGGAGTAGATGAAGCGGTCGGGGTAGATGACGGCGACGCTGGCGATGGGCTGGTGCTGGACGAAGATGAAGGGGGTGGACGGGCGGCTGCGGCGGCTACAGGGGTAGCGGCGGCGGCCGAAGAGGAGCGGCGGTGGCGGCGGCGGCGGCTATGCTCGAAGTAGGTGAAGAACCCTGACAGCGTGACGAAGACCAGCGCGGACGGTGGCGTTCCCGTGCCAAGGGAGATGGCGCGGCGCATACCACGGGAAGTCGACGCGCGGGGACGGCGAACTAGACCGCGGGCCGCGGCGTAGGGCCGGAAGGGGCGACACAGCGGCGGCAGGCGGGTCGGGCCGACGGCAGGAAGACCTCGGGGCGGCGGCGGGGACCGCAGGCTGCGACGCTGCGGCCCGAAGGGGCGACGCAATGGCGGTTCGCGAGTCGTTGCAGCCGCGGGACGGCCTTAGGACGGCGACGTGGACCGCGTGCCACGCTCGCTACGGCTGAATGGGGCGACGCAGCGGCGGCGCGAGGGTCGGTGCAGCCATGGGATGGCCTGGAGCGGATGGCCTCGGGCTGGGGGAGACTGCGGGCCGCGACACTACGACCCGAAGGAGAGACGCAGCGGTGACGCGGGTCAGTGCAGCCGAGAAAAGAACCACGGGGCGGCGGCGCAGCGGCCCGACGGGGCGACGCAGCGGCAGCCCGTTGCTCGATCGGTGGAGGGACGCGCTGAACTCGGAGACGATCTTCACGGGACCTGCGGAGGCGCGCGTAACCGGCGGGCCAGGTCGGTCGCGCGATGTAGATGAGGCGGATCGCGGCGGTGAGAGGGTGATCAATCCGATCGCGCGTGAGGTCGGGGACGCCGCTCGGTGGAGGCGTGGTGGCGGCGGAGTCCGAGATGAAGCCGGCGACGGCGGGCGGCAGGGCGGCTACGATTGGCCGCCGCATGGCGTGAGGCCGCCGGGTCGGGGTGATGCAGGAGTTCCGGTCGGAGCAGGGCGGCGATGGCGTAGATCGACGGGCGGGCCGCCGGATCGGGGCGACCAGCGGGCAGACGCGCGAGACCGCCGGGTCGATGAAGGAGCCGGTCGATCACGCCGATGTTGGAGTAGAGGTGCACGGGGTCAACGGGGGCGGTGGGCGACGCAAACCGATCAAGAATAGATCGGAAAACCGAAAAGAAACCGCGCGATCAAGATGACCGGCGAGAGAGAGAGAAAACCCCAGATCAAGGATCGGGAAAAAGACTCTCTAGGGCAGCCGATCAAAACAACCAGCGGACGAATCCTAGGTACGGGCGGCGCAGCCCCCGACGGCGGTCATGGAGGCCAACCGCCCCGGGGGCGGCGCGCAGAGCGGAAGCGACGGGTGGTGGCTAGTGTTGGATCGGTTAGACTGATACCATGTTATAAAGGAGAGAGGGATTTAGTGGACTTGTGATGTATTGCTTGAGCCTCGTGGGCATATATATAAAAGTACAATCATCTACTTGGAGTACAAGACAAGCCAGAACAAATCCTAGTCTATCTCGTCTTTCCTAATAAACATTATACTCAACAGTGTGGAACTAGTGTATTAGTGGTGTGCCTTTTATCTAACACGCCACTAATAATGTATACCACGCCTGCTGCACGCTAGATCACATTTACTAGTGGTGAGATACCCTAAGAAAAACTGGTGATGGAGTCTTAGCCAGCACCTTATGAGTAGAAGGCACTAGTAGAAAAGGGGGCTTTTGTTCCTCACCCCTTTAGTCCCGGTTCTTACACGAACCGGGACTAAAGGCCGTCCACGTGGACGCAGCCTGGAGCTCCACCTTTAGTTACGGTTGGTGTTACCAACTGGGACTAAAGGTATTTTTTTTTTGAAAAAAAAATTTGCGAATTTTTTTTAATTTTTTTTTAAATTTTCAAATTTCTGAATTATTTTAACCTCTAATCTCTAATCACCACTCCTCATCACTGCTCAATTTATCCTCTAATCTCTAATCACCCCTCATCATTCCAAATCATCTAACTTTCCGGACGGTCACCCATCCTCTCACTACTCCAGCCTGAGCACGCTTAACTTACGGGTTCTATTCTCCCTCGTTTCCAAGTCTGCACTTGTTGTTTTCCTGACAATAGTAAGATGTCAATTCTATTAATCCTCAGGAATTTAGCTTGAGCATAAAGTGACACATTTCACTGTTTGAGTTTGAAACTATTGTTTTAAAAAACAATAATTATTATTTAGTAACACTAATATTTCTGGAATAATTAGTTTGACCATTGTTTGACCACAGTTTGACCAGATTTGACCAAAATTCAAAAAAACTAAAATAATTATTTAGTAAAACTAATATTCTAGAATAATTAGTTTGACCATTGTTTGACCACAATTTGAATTTTTTTGAATTTTTTTGCCTCTCCAGATCTTAAAAGCCCCGTATCTTTTTTTCTGTTAGGTTTTTGAGGATTTTGAAAATGTTTAACGGGGTTCCCCCGATTAAATTCGGATGTAACTTTTCGAGTAGATGATTTTTCATATAAAAAACTTTTTCATCCGAGTTCGTATGCAAAAGTTGTGCCCATTTTAAGAAATTCCAGATAGATTTTGCAAATAAAGTCGAAATTCATATTTTTTTTGACATTTCCATCATTTTCTTTTGTTTTTTCTAAAACTGAAAAGGTGGTCCACGGCGGCGGGGGGGGGGGGGGGGGGTAGAGTTTGATGGGCCCTTTAGTACCGGTTCGTGCCATGAAGCGGTACTAATGCCTCAAAGCCCATTAGTACCGGTTGGTGGCACCAACCGGGACTAAAGGACTAACCTTTAGTACCGGTTGGTGGCACCAACCGGGACTAAAAGACTAACCTTTAGTCCCGGTTGGTGGCACCAACCGGGACTAAAAGACTAACCTTTAGTCCCGGTTGGTGCCACCAACCGGTACTAATGGGCATCGCACCCTTTAGTCCCGGTTCATGGCACCAACCGGGACTAAAGGGCCCAGGTGAACCGGGACTAATGCCTTAGCCGCACGAACCGAGACCAATGCTCACATTAGTCCCGGTTCGTGACTGAACCGGGACTAATGTGAATATTGCCCTGTGATGAAAGCCGTGTTTTGTACTAGTGAGGATAGCAATAGCGTGGCAGCAGATTATACATCACTGCTATTTTGACCAGATATTAGTGGTGTATTACTACTTTATTAGTGTGGGACACCACTAATAACTTCTACAGTTAATTACAGTTTTAGTACACAAACTTGCAGTGGGGGTACAATTTCATATAAGAACTTGCAAAACGACTCAAATTAGCCCCTAAACTTGCTCTGTGAGAACAAATTGATACAATTTAGTCTGAAACTTGCCATATTGGACAGGAGGCACGCACCGGCCAGTCCGATATTATGCATAGAGAGCTGGTAGTAGAAAACTTAAAAGCGACCCCTGAGGTTATGCAAAATATTACATTTGGACTACAACAGCACAAACCCTTTCGTCTGTTCGGGTTCGCCTGCCTGTTCGTTTCTCATCGGCCGCTCTGGCTGTTCGTTTCTCGTCCGCGACGAGCGACGGTGCTGCCTGCTTGGTCGCCACCAACGAGATCGTCGCTTGATGGAGCCACTTCCCCGGGGCATTGGCGAGTTTCCACCTGATTATGGTATGCACACTCCTGCTATGTTGGATGGTCCCCTATTTTGGACCTCTTATGGCTAGGGTTTTGATCGTGTTTGTTCAGAGGTATTCGTTCTTGATTGGCCCACTTAAACTAAAAATAGAAAATTAAAGACAAAAACTAAAAATTAATTTTAACAAAAACTCTAAACACAAAGATTAGGAATACTAAACTCCTCCCCGACAATGGCACTAGAAAAAGGATTTGATATCTACTTTTTATTGATCCGGTATTGGAACAGAAAAAAGTATCCTGCACATATTTCCCCAGAGGTGACCCTGGGTTATCGAACCCACGAGAGGAAGATTCCCTTGAAGCGATGGTCTCTAGCAAGCTTTCATCAAAGTGTCAAATCCAGCTATTGACCAGATCAACAAGCAAATAGTGATTCAAACACTTATAATAAAAAGAAGTATGGGTATGAGGTCTTATGCTTACAACCTTGTATTTGTGATGGGATCAAATATGATATTAGTTTCTGTGCTGCACTCGTCGAGATGTGCTTGCTACGGATCGAAGTGGAAATACCATCGGTCAAACACGATCAAAACCCTAGACCATCCAACATAGCAGAAGGAGTGTGCATACCATAATCCGGCGGAAACTCACCAATGCCCAAGGGACGTGGGTCCATCAAGCGACGATCCCGTCGGTGGCGACCAACTAGGCAGCACCGTCGCTCATCGCGGACGAGAAACGAATAGCCGAAGCGGCCGATGAGAAACGAACAGGCAGGCGAACACGAACAGACGAAGAGGTTTGTGTTGGGCTTCCAGTGCAAATGTAATATTTTGCATAACCTCAGGGGTCGTTTTAAAGTTTTCTACTACCAGCTCTCTCTGAGGACCGCGGTTTCACTTATTGCTATACTTGGGAGTGTTTCTGCACAATATCAGACTTACCGGCGCGTGCCTCCTGTCCGACGTGGCAGGTTTCAGACTAAATTGCATCAATTTGTTCTCGTAGAGCAAGTTTAGGGGTTAATTTGAGTCGTTTTGCAAGTTCTTGTATGAAATTGTACCCCCGGTGAAAGTTTGTGTACTAAAACTGTAATTAACTCTAACTTCTATCTAAAGGTTTATAAAAGTTTCAATACTAGTGTTTTAAATCGATGTACGATAGATCTAGGGATTAGTTAATCTAGTAAATCAGTGACAGACTCAGACTCAATCTGTGGCCAAACTAGGTCAGGTCGCATCATCTCCCAAGCGCGATTTCAGTTTCATACATTGTACAGTCAACTAGATAGAGAATTGGCCTATGGCAATACAAAACATGGAGCGGCTGTTCAGGCGACCCAAGTTTTTTTTGTCACACATCACTTCCTCTCTAGCTATTACAACAAGTAGCTAATAGCTAGGTTCAACACCATTTTTTTTTAATCCGGGAATCAGCAAGAAGGGGATCATGGAATAGAACCAGGGGACAAGAAGAATTACAGAGCCAAGGCAAACGACTGTAACCTCTATCCTCCCCATCCATTCTTGCATAAAAGTTAATGGAAGAAAACCTCTCTTGTTTTCCACAATTAAAAGAACTTTGTTATGTTTCCGTTGAGCAATTAACGGAAAGAGGATGTCTGGTTGAAAAAAAAAGAATATTTAAGCTTGAAACTTTGCAGATCAACATCACACAAGTACTATCATGTGCAGAGAAGTTTCGGATTTTTTAACGCAACATTAACTTTTATAAACGATACAATTCATTCAGAATTTGAAATTTGACAAATTCATCTTTCATAAAAAATTCAGAAATATTTTATACAATGAGTGACCCTTGTGTATAGTTGATCTGCAAATTTTAACTGAGGAGTTGTTTCAGTTTTCTGCTTTTCAGTGTCTGTGACATTTGTGGATAGCACGAATCTTGACACAAACTGAATGATCTCTACTCCTAATATCTCAGTTGGTAGTCTCCGTCGGTTAATTTTCGTCCCACCTACCGTGGTTTTTTTCCATCCTTCCTCCCACCTCACAGTTCAAAAAAACCAAACCAAAACCACGTCCACGTAGTTCTCTCGCATGCCTCAACCAAAAAAACCAGCGAAAAAAAAACCTACGAAAAAAGCCTACGAAAAAGTCGACGACTCGAGCGAGGCCTCCATATCCCTTCGCCGCTGCCTGGCGCCGCCAGCCCCAAACCTCCTCGCTGGCTCCCGGCGCCGCCCGCCCCCATCTCCTCCCCGATCCCGGCGTCAACCCGCCCCCACCTTCTCCCTCACTCCCGGTGCCGCCCCCGCCCCCACCTTCTCCCTCACTCCATAGCCCGCGCCCGCGTTCTTCCTCCCCCATCTCGTCTCATCTCCGGTCGCTGCAGAGCAGCCCCGTTTCGCACCGCCACCATGGTTGGCCTGCAGCGAGCAGCAGAGGACCTAGCCGCCGCGTCCGACCTCAACCGCCGCCCGAAACCCTAGCCCCTCCTTCCAACGGCAGGTCAAGCCAGCAGGATCCCCTCCAAGAACAGCATTTGATGCGTGAGTGCATCCCCTTCTCTTCTTCTTCTTCTTCTCGATTTGATGTGTGCGTGCGTGCTGTTGTGTGCAGGCCCGACTCATCTCTGCTTGTGCACAACAAGGAAGGCCATGGAGACGCTGCTCCCTATGTTCAGCGCGTGGACGGACGATGCAGCGTTGGGGATGACTCATGGCTGCCTCCGTTTGTGCGGGTGACTCATGGCCACCCCCTCTCTCAACCCCCAGATCCGACTCCCTCCTCCACTTCTTCTGGTTTGGTTATCTCCGCATCTGCTCTGATTCGGGCGTGTGTGCAGTTTGCTACGATCTAGCGATGGGGATGCAAGGAGAAGCTGCTACAAGCTGCTGCGTCCAGTTACACTTTTTCCATCATCCACTGCGGCCTTGCTGTTCTATTCCTATCACTAACATTTTCATGATCCCTCACACAACATGATTTCCAGTACAGTAGTCTCAGTGTGTTGAGCTGAAATGTTGAATGATGAATGCAGACAGTATTGCAACATGCATCTTTTTGAACATGCAGGAAAAGTGTACAAGGACAATGTCAGAAGTGCATATACCATGTGACGCTAGAATTATTGCATCCGAGTTATGGGAGAGAAATTGATGTCTGGACTCTGGAGTGCCGGAGTGATCTTGTATATTCTTTTATGTGGTTCACTGCCTTTCTGGGTAGGTAAGTATTCATACATCTTCAGGATACATCTTTAGTTTACCAGCGTAAACAGTGTGCACCACAGGGCTAAATCTTGCAATTAGAAACTATACTGGTGGTTCAAGTTGATTTTGTATCAGGCCGTCGTGGACAATATTTGAAACTGCAAGGGATATTATTCATATACTACAGTATAGGCCCTAGGTAGTACACCATCTGGGATCATGGATGAGGAGTTCTGCATTTGTATAGATTATATATGTCATTTACGATAAACAATGCTTGTTTGTGTGCAGAACATATGTGGCTCAAAGAAGGTGATGTATTAGACAGACCTATCGATGGCGGAGTCCTATTAAGATTTAAGAATGAAGCAATTCAAGGCGATGAGCAAGCTAACACAACTAGCTCTTAAGGTGAATTATCATTGACAAAGATAATTGCTATTTTGTCTCAATGTACTAAAGCTGACGCGCTGCTTCTTTCATTTAATCTCAAGATAATTGCAAAGAAACTATCACCTGAGGAAATCAAGGGCCCAAAACATATGTCAATTACATGGACACGGTTGAAGAACCGTCACAGTTGAGGAACTGAAGGCTGGTTTAAGAAAGTTAAGTTAAAAGATTAATGAAGCAGAGGTTTAGAAGCTTATGGTAGTAGTAAGATCATTGTTTCTTCACTCTTCGCCATAAGTTAGGTACTCTCTCTGTAAACAAATATAAGAGCATTTAGATTGCGATCTAAATGCTCTTATATTTCTTTACAGAGGAAGTAATGAAGATTTCACTGACCATGCTATGATTCAGGTTGTGTAGGCAAGAGTGGCAGCATAGATTACACTGAATTCCTGACTGCCACGATGAATATACATAAGCTGGAAAAGGAGGATGATTTGCGGCAACAGTGCAAACCATGGCGCTAAATGTGTGCTGACAGCGCACCAGGGAGCTGCTGGCTGGCAGAGATTTCTCACGGAAGCAACACATATGACATATCTTTGATTCCTATGGCAATTCTCTCGCACTTGTTCTATGAAACGTGTGGTAGTTCTCTTCTCTGCATGTGGCGTGGTGGAGTTGTGGAGAAGGGAAGTGGAGGCGAGGTGACGGTTCTCTGAATTTAGCTATGACCCTTCCTCTCTCTGTTGTTTACATCTTGATCTGACATGTTACTATATATGCATCCATGCTGTCAAAATCTATGGTGTGCACCGCCACCGCATAAACAAATGAGTGGTCCACTATGGTGAGTATAGATGCTTAATCTGAGGGCCCACCTTATTTTCGATTGGGCGGGGTAGGTGGAGAGGGTGCTTAATCTGAGGGCCCACCTCGACCTCACATGGAGATCGCTTCTATATACTTGAGTTCTGTCATGGCCACATATAATCACATAATATCATCTCTCAGAATGTCCCCTGTTCGTCATGGATTGCACATCTTGGTCATATGCACCATTTGTCTTGCGCATCAAAGTCTAGGAGGTCGACTCGATGACCAAAAGGTAAACATTCATGCATCAAATTAATTTTCCACCAAGTTGTCGAAGATTGTCATTTACTATTTTCCGCTGAATATCCAAAAATATGTAAAAATAATAATTTTATTTTTGCAATTTTCAGTGCATCCTGGATTTAATTTTTTTATAACATAGTACAATCGAAGTCGCTCACATACACGAGCATAACACTAACTCTCATATCTCAATTATTTGCCATGTACGGTTAAAACCATACGCGCTCTCTTATTCGCTTGAAGGGAATTTTTAGTGTTCCATCCATGCTCTTGAGCTCCTCGGATGCTTGTTATCCATTGTCCTGTAATTTCGTCAGTACCAAATTATTTGCAGTTTTCTGTGCATTCTGAAAATAGAAAAAGCGAATATTATGGGGTGGTAGCCACAATGGACGTCTGGGGACACCATATTGATTGTAATCAAATCACAGCAGCGGCAATTTGGATCACAAACGGTGATTCCGATCAACGCAATGGAATCATGTTTGGATGGGTGGTACTGAATGAAATCTCTTTTTATCCGCAAAAAAAGGAAGAGAATGAAATCTCTTTTGTTGGTCTCCGGACTTGCCTAATTTTGTATGTACTTTACATATTTTGCCTATTTGGTTTTCTAATTATGAACTTCTGTGCATTTGTAGGTTTCGCCATCTCACTTCAACGACTCAAACACTTATCTTTTCACCGCTTGGACAATATGTTTGTCTAACTTCTATTTCAAGAGCGATATGTTCCTTCTACTTCATCTTGTGCAATAGCTTACATGAGCTTAATTGCCCATCTTGCATCAGATGTAGTATTTTGACTTGCAAACACTCTAGCCTCTAATTAAACAACGATAATCAAACTGCAGAGATATACTCTTCAAAATACAGGATAACTATTATATGAATGGGCCTGTTATAGGGATTACAAATGCTACAATCTGTCTGCAGTTTTACAAGTAGATATGTGGAACGGTACATGTATTTGTGTTTCCTACCATGTTTGGTGCCATTCACTGATCCCTTTGGCTTACTGAGAAATTACTGGAACACTTCCATCTATGTGAATTAGTTCAACTAGAGAAATTAGGCTCTTTCAGATCTAGGTACTTAATATCATGCATCAAGTGGTCGAATCAAGCATGTTGTCAACAGTAGAGTGGTGCCGGTTCTTTGGTTGATAAGATTGTTACTGTCCTAAATAAATACTGAAGTTCAGTACTAGCTCCAATGTGAGTAGTTGAATTACTGATAATGGAGGTAATTCAGTGGTTAGCTAAAAATGATAAGGATTTGATGCATTCACTCCCCCATCTCATGATGAGGGAGAAGAGTAGGGAACACATATGTATCTCATGGCTCCCGATTTCATACAAATTGATGCATTCTCTTTTGTAACCTGAATGCTAGAGAAAATTCACAACAAGGTTTTCTATTAGATAAAAAAATCACAACAAGGTTGAAGTATCATGCAAAATGGTGGCTGATTTTTTCATCTCACAGTTCATACTTTTGATAATATTTTGCAAGAGTGTGGTGGTTGTACGTGTAATCCTTGAGTTTCCTTATTTATATTTTGCAAATTAATTAACATTATGCCATTTCACCATGTTCGTCAAAAAGCGAATTTTGGATTTACACTATCTGTTCAATAGTTCAATGTCAGTCAGGAGATAAAATGATGCATTCCCCTTTTATGTAGCAATCAGCAGCGTGCTCGTAGCAACACACATGCATTGTGACATGTTGCTCGTAGCAACACATATGCATTGCACTCATCTGCTTTTTCAGTTGTAAATAAATTACTTGTCCTGTTCCCTCCTGTCTATATATGAACAAGGTTTTATAAATTATGTATTTGAATATTTACAGATCAACATAACGGATCATTCCTTTTCGGTTGTAAATAAATTACATGGCCAACTGCCTCCGGTCTATATGTGAAAAGGTTTCATAACTTCTTTATTTGAATATTATGATAAAAGATAATGTCTACTGACATTTCTTTCAAAATAGAAGTACTTTTGTTGGTTTGTTACATGGCGGATGGGATCATTCACCAACACGCTCAACCCGAAGATGCGTCCCGCGCTGAAGAGAATGAGTGTTCCTACATTTTAGACAGTGTCCATATCGCAGAGATTGTAGCAACATGCAAATCTTGGGCGAGGTGTCCCTTTCATGGTCATATTGTATTTAGCATGCTACTAGGGTTCCGGAACAAGCATCAAAATGTTTTTGTTGTACCCAGTAACTAGATTATCATTAGTAACAGTAGAATCTTACATAATATTTGTATTGCCAAATGTATTCCTTGTTTGTTGTGGTGCTTAATAAAAGAGATAAATGCCACATTGGTAATGTGAACTTGCTGTTAATTCACAAATTTACTTGATGTGCACGAAGTACATGAATTTAAACTCCTTATTTTCCTATGAGATAAGAATGTAGTATCCTTTTGGATGAAGGCTAATATTGTGTTGGGCTGTTGGCGTGCCCCTTGAAAGCCATGCTATACACCAGTCTTACCTGAAATAATAGAAGAAGTATAGGGTAGCTACATGTATGTGGAGATCCTAGGAAAATGAGGAAAGAAATTTAAAGAGTTTCTTAGCATATGTTGTATCCTAAGACAAAATTCTTGGTTGCTCCTAGACCACTGTCAGCAAAGTCGAAGACCGAGACATTTCCCAGGTTTATCTGCAACTTAGTTCTTTTTTTTCAACACTTCATTGATAGCTCCGGGTATGGTTATCGTCATGTGTTGTCCATTATGGCGGCAAAGTGATGGCAACACTGTATGATACAACGTGACAATGGCTCAGTACACATCGGATCTGCCTTCTTGGCTCGGGGGCACCACGGGCGGCGCACACCTCCTCCCCCTTGATATCGGCACGAACACGAGGGAGGGGATCAAGGCGGCGTGCGGGGTAGTTGGCCCCACGGGCGACGCACACCTCCTCCCCCTTGATATCGGCATGAACACGAGGGAGGGGATCAAGGCGGAGTGCGGGATAGTTGGCGGGGGACTCCTCCTTGGTGGTCCATGGGAATTACGATGTGAAGGAGAGAGGACGCTAAAGCGAAGGTGAGGTTGGCGTCATTTCGGTTTTAAAGGAGAGGGCTCCAATGAAAAATGTCCCTCTACGGTGGAAACCGAGCTGGAAGGGAAGAGCCCGGCAGGAAAAGGGAAGGGTGCGTTGTGGGGTGGTTTTTTTTGTGTTGGACCGTCATAGGGAAACCGAGCTGGAGGGGGAGGGTCCGGACAAACACATTTCTCCCTCACATATGGTCTGGATTTGGAGGAGCCCGGACTGTCCAGATGGTTGAGCATGGTGGGCGCCCGTTTGATGTCCATACATGCTTGGATGTATGAGGAGCATTGAGCTTGATTTGGAGACGAACTTAATCACTTGTTTGATTCATTTATGTGAATTGTAGCCCGTAGCAACGCACGGGCCATCTACTAGTCATTAAAATATTCAATTTTTTTTCATCCTATGAATATTTATAAAAATTCATTATTTTTTTCGCGAAACATTTTTTAAAATCAGAAGATCGTCTGGAAAAATGGGCTCCTGCCTAATTAGCTAGGTAACGTTGTGCACGCACGGCTAGTCCTTGTGTCATACAATACCCACTATGGAGGGTTTTCTATCCGTACCATGTTTACATGGACTGAATGCGAATATCAGGAACCCCCCGATGCTTGCTGATTGCCTGCCTGAGCGCGGCTTCGATACTCTCCAGGTCCCAGTTAACATTTGAGGATTGGGCAGTCAAGGACATTTCCACTGCACACCTTTCAATCTACAAATAAAAACATGAAACCTATGAAACAAACGACGCTCCAACTCCAACTCAGATAAAGACCGGACACAGTTCTACAAATCATCGCGCGCATTGTACTCGTACCCTTCAGAAAGCAAGGGAATAATGTCACATAGTACAAGATTTTATGAACTGAAGTTTCGCAGGGTTTTCTACAACCGGTTTAGTTCAGATGACAAACCCGTCCTGCAACAAAGGAAAATTAACTCGTCGTAACCACAGGAGAATGTTGAAATTATTCAGAGAAAGACCCTGATGATGATTACAACCCACAAGAACAGTAAAGTCTTGCATCTATCAGAATAGCGAAATAATATTGAAGTCTTACATTTACCACAATAGTTCAGCAGTAGTAAAGTCATAAATGTGTCAAAAGAACTAGACGTCTTCATCTTTATTTAGAGGGTACCAACAAGGCACACGATATAACATATGCTGCTGAAGATCTTCCACACCCTGGGAGCTCTCATTCAGTGGGTTGCAGCATATACACTGCATCCTTCAGAATAATTGCTTATTCTGCATCCGTGTTCTTTGTGAAGCTTCACTTCACAACCACAAATACATAGACTTGATCATACACCCTGTCGAAGAGCCGGAAATAAGCAATTCTCCATGTCCTCTTGAACAACAGTGCACAAAACACCATCCAGAGACCCACCACAAATCCCAGCACAAGCCCAAAGTAAAAGTTCAGTGGGTCAAATTCTTTCTTGCTGCTTTTGAGATCGTCATGGATGGAAGGTTCATTTCCTGAACAATTCTTGTGGACAGGAGGCCCACAAAGTCCACTGTTGCCGATGTACATAAGTGACTGATTTTCAGCACTGAGGGTGTCAAGTTGGGGGCCAGAGGGTATCCTGCCAGACAAACTGTTGTAGGACAGGTCCAGGTAGCTCAGAGATGTCAGATTTGTCAAGCTCGATGGGATTTCACCATAAAGTTTATTCTGAGAGAGGTCGAGTGATTCTAATGACTGCATGGCGCCAATCATGTTTGGAATTTCTCCACTCAACTGGTTTGATGATAAATTCAAATTCACTAGTGCATCAAGTGAAGTGATGTCTGTAGGAATTTCACCAGTCAAGGAGTTGTATGATAAATCAATCCCCACAAAATATGCAAGTGTCATATGATATATAAGATGTTGTCCTTTTGTATTTACTGACAATGTTTGTCCTAATTCTTGAGGTGCAATTCCGGTCGCATATTCTTTGAAAACATATAGAATAGGGCCATCCATATCTATGTCCTCTTGTAATGTTCTCATAAATGTTAGGTTCGACAGATGACAAGGTATTGCACCAAAGAACCTATTGTCTGATAGATCCAAGTATTGAAGATGCCCAAGCTTTGTTACGTCGACTGGAATACTATCAGAAAATTGTTGTGGCTTAGTATGAGAAAACGCAAATTGGCCAGCTTCCCTATCCATGTAGGTAATCTTCCAGAGAAGTTGTTCCATGACAGATCCAAGAACTTTAGATTTGTATTATTCTGCAAAAATGCTGGGATTTTTCCTGATAAACTGTTGTTGCTGAGTATAAGATATTTTATATTGTGGATGTCAGGACATTGAGGAATTTTACCCTCCAAAATATTGTTCGACAAATCCAGATACTCTAGTTGTTCCAATTTGCAAACAGATTCTGGAATGTAGCCACCAGTATTATTTGACTGCATACACAATACTTTAAGTCCTGGGGCTACAAGGTTTGATGGTATTGTTTCTGAAAATGTATTGTTGGAGATGTCTAATAGGGTGATATTTATTGGCAAAGTAGGTATTGGTCCAGTAAGCCGGTTCGAACTGAGATGGAGTTCTTCAAAAGCCATGCTATCCATATGTGCTGGCAAGCTTCCATTTATTTGGTTGTTAGAGATGTCCAGATGTGTGACATTTGAAAATGCGGACCAAAACCAATCTGGAAACTCGCCCTTCAAACCGTTGCTTGAAATGTTAAGTTGAGTGGTTTTCAGCTGCTGAAGCCAAGGTGGAAACAGAGGACCCATCTGGCAAGATCCAAATGATGCAGACTCCAAGGTAAAGGGAGCACGCCAATCTGAATTCAGTACCATCTTCAAATTGTTGTAAGACAAGTCTATTTGCTTTAAACTTGTTAGATTTGCAAAGTGTTCTCCTGTGATCACACCAGTAAAGCTATTGTTCCTCAGGTCCAGAGAAATCAGATTAATAAGAGAACCCATTTCAGTGGGTACACTTCCATTGAGATGATTGCTGGAGAGGTCCAAAGAAGTCAAATACGTCAATTTCCCAACCTCGGCTGGTATACTTCCTGTGAGGTGATTGTCACCGAGGTCAATGGAGGTTAGACATGTCAAATTCCCAAGCTGTAGGGGTATAGATCCAGTAATTTCGTTGCCCTGGAGTTCAAGAGCAGTTAAATACCTCAAATTCCCAAGCTCGTCTGGTATACTTCCAGTGAAGTGATTGCTGCTGAGATCAAGGGAGGTTAGACATGTCAAATTCCCAAGCTGTGGTGGTATAGGTCCAGCAAGGCTGTTTCCAGAGAGGCTTAGTGTGCGCAAACTGGTGAAGTCACCAAGAAAGTTTGGCAGAGTTCCAGTGAAAGTGTTGCTACTTAAATCCAACTCCTGCAAATTTTTCCATGTGCATTGCGGCCAACTCTCCATCAGCACTTCTATCTCTCCACTTATCTCATTACCATCGAGGTCAATGATTTCCAAACTACAAAGATTCTTAAGAAGCTTTCCTATCATCATCATGTCGGGGTTCCAATTATAGGAAACATCAAGGACTTGAAGGGACGTCATGTTTCCTAGTGTGTCAGGGAACTGGCCGAATAGTGAGTTATGCCCAAGAGCGAGGTACTTGAGGCTTATCGCTTTCCAAAACCAGCCAGATCCAAGTGAGTGCTCAAAGTAATTCAGGGAGAGGTCAAGCTTCTCAAGTTTTGTGAGATTAAGGTGTGGAAGTGATTGGTTTGCACTATGAAGAGAACAGAGGGAAAGATCAATAACCCTCAGAGATGGAATCCTATTCAGGGTATGAGGCCAGTCACCTATCCCTTCTAGTGTTATTCCCCTCATTCTAAGGAACTTCAGGAAAGACAACTTTGTTAACCAGGTGATATCCGTTGAGTACATATCTGAATCTGAAAATTCACCAGTTTGGCCAAGGTCAAGATACTGCAACTTAGACAGATTACCAAGCTGAGAAGGCACTGTACCGGTAAATGGTATGCCAGAGAGGTTAAGGTATCTCAAGTTCCCCATGAAGCCCAGTAAATGAGGAATTTGGCTATTTGGCCCAAGTAAACAGTTCATGCTGAGGTCGAGGTGCTTTAGACGCTTCAAGGAAAGCAGAGAGGGACTTATCTTGCCGAACAAAGCACTGGCACCAGCACATGTATCATAGTAGCCATAGGCATCGAGCGTCACATTCGGATTTCGAAGGTGAAGCTTGATGACATGGCCTGTTCGGTTGCTGCAACTGACGCCTCTCCACCGGCAGCACTCATGTCCTTGCCACGAGGCAAGGAGGTTGGTGTTGTTGCTTGTAATGCCCTCTTTGAAGGAGAGCAAGGCAGCCCTCTCGACCGGGATGCAGCCGGCGCCATGAGCATGCTGGGGCTGTAGTGAACCAGTTGTGAAGAATGGAAAGATGCTTATGCTGATGAGAGTGAGCAAGAGACTGGTTGTTCGACACATGCTGGATGAACGAGCCTGTCTAGCTGGGGAAGCAAAGCAGAGTATGTTACAGGCTCGGGTAGTATTTAGCTATTGTGCCAGAGCTATGCTGCCATGGTTGACCGATGGAGTCTACGGTCAAAGTTGTCGTCCTTGGGTGCTCCATGGAGATCCCATTCAATCAACTCTGGCGGCCACTGACTAGTTGCTTGACTGCAACCCCAAGGTACTGTCAACGTCACTCAGTTCTGTTGTATATGCGCCGTGCACTCTGGAGCAGGGCTGGGAACTATTCCAAATCTGACCAAATTCTTTTTTTTTGCATTACTTTTGTTGAAACCCTCTAGTGTTTTGAACTTCAAACAATATTCAAGAGCAAAAGGGGAAGTAGCACAAAATAATGTACTTTAGCCAGTAAAGGCTACCTGGTCGGATTTTGAACCCTGCTCTTCATCTCAAACAGAAGAAATGAATGTTGGTAGAAGAAGGCAGTGGTTTGCTGAATTGTATGCCGGATTCTGGATTGTATGCAACAGTTATGCAACTGTAGTGAGTGCTGGAACATTGCTGCTTGTTAATTTCTCTTAGAATACATGTTTGCTGAATTATTCTTGTGCCAATTTGGATATGACCATCGTTTTGTTTGCTTTTGCAGTACATGGCAAATGTTTGTATGAAGTGATCGATGGGCGCAGGAGCGCAAGGTATTAGGCGACAGGGCTCAGCTCTTTCTGACGATAGGTTAATTTTCTTATTTCGCTAAGTAGAGCGCTCATGCTGCTCATATCGTCGCTCAAGGAGGCGATTTCCTTCTTCATGTCTTTGGACAGCTTGTACTCCTTCTCGAGCAGGTCCCGAGCTTGGGCAGGAGCGTTGGCATCGCTCCTGTTGTGGCGCTCGCCACCACGGCCTCCATCGGGGGCAGGGCAGGATTGATCATTGACTGACCAAATGGAGTGTATGAGGTTTCAGCAGGAAGATGAGTCGTCAAGTGGTATGCTCCCACCTTTTTTTGAGAGAGAAGGGCTCCTTGATAGATCGTGCGTATCCGATTTTTCTTTTATACTTATGAACATCTCGTTTTCTCGAATGCTTACTAGTAATTCCACTAGCAAGAGAGTATAGACCTTGCTATAGGGAGAACAAAGTCACCAACTTTCTTTTATACTTATGCGCACCAAGTCACCAACTTTTGTCTTCTGTCCCACAAAGTCGAGTTTGATAGCTACCTAGATAAGTGTATAGACCTTGCTATAGGGAGAACACGAGTAAGTGGATGAATGCACTATTGGTTGTTCAAACTATTCAGGAAAAGACCCTCATGATTACAGTCCAGAAATTTACGAAAGATTAGAAGGTATTAATTTTGGAATTAGGATTAAACCCTAACTAAAATGAAATTTAATAATATGAATATTGACCGATTTTAAATGGTGAAATCTCTTAAAAACCTATGTTTTAGCCTTCCAATGTCAGGAAGCTACAAATAGTTATTCCATAAAAATTTTGAGTAATAAACCACATACTTACAGTTCAAACCCATTTAACTTTTCTCTCTAATTTGTTTTGTATCAGGCGATGGGGCTTAACCCTTATTTTTATGGACTGACGATTGGTTTACTTTCTTAACTTTGGGACTAAACAGGACGGGTGTGTAAGCTGAAATGAAACAGGCAGCGAATACGAGACATTGTTTTGCTATGCTCATGTTTTTTTTATCGTGAGGCCAAAAAGAAAGATTGAGATATGATATGGGTACTTTATCCACGTTGGTTCCACGCACAACCACACAACTCAAAGCCTCAAAGAGACTGGTCCTGTCAGTACTGTCTAACTGAGGACTGAAGAAGCCTGAAGCGTCGAATCTGATGGCTGTCCTCGCTTCTCCACCTTCACCGCTGGTCTGGTCACTTAAGCTAGCTACTTCACGTAAGTGTCAAAACCCTACATACTCCTTATACATGCACCATATACGCAATGCTCATCTGACGGGGGCCGAATTCCCCAATTTTCCGTCCCAGTTTGTGTGTGATTGCTTGCCTTGCTCGTCAGATTAGTACTAGGGTCTGACAGGTCCATACACTCACGGACTTGTCATATATACAGCACTACTATGTTGGTGTCCACATCCAGATAGAAGATATCAATTTGAGACTGCATAGTGTTGAAATGCTAAGCGGCAGGTAAGTAGTTACTTGTTAATACTAAGTGCAGATATCAATGCTAAGTGCAAACTGCAGATATCTGTAATACTAAGTGCTGTTGTTACCCTGTCTGGAATTCTTGCACATGTGCTTTGTGTAGCAGTAGGTTGCATTGCAGGTTACATAGTGGCAGGTAAGTTATATCTGCTTGATCCGCTAGACATTAATGGTGATGTGCTGGTGTCACGAGGCTACATATACGAGCTGAACGCACAAGCAAGATTAGTAAAGCCGGCTGGAGGGACGAAGCAAACAAACTGGTTTTAATGAGGTTCGGTTTCAAGCAGTCTTCCATGGATAAAATTAAATCGGTTTATTTTTTTGAAGTTATGTTTGCCACTACGACCGAGTTTACACCCTGCGAAAAAGTGATAATGAGTTTATTCAACAAGTTATTTTTTTTATTTTAGTGTTTGTTTAACCAACTCAGCTCTAGTTTCGTAACTATTTCACACAACATAGTAGTATTAGATAGACACATTGCAGAACAACTCAGTAATCGCCACCAAAGTCTAAGTAGACTGAAAAATAATCGCCACCAAAAATAATTGCCCATGCACAGTGTCGGGATTACCTTTTCTTTTTGACAAAGGATTGCTCCCCGATTTCCCTTTTTGCGTCAAATACTTGTATGACTCATCTAACAGGTTAATTTCAGTTTGACTACCTCATCAGGTATTCAGGTTCAGACCCTAAAAAGACGACAGTGCCCTTTTGAGTTCAGTATATAGCTTACAGAGTTTTGACATCAACGCACATGAGTAATACAAGTGTTCTGTCCTTCCATGTTGTGTCTGAATTCATGAATTAAGAAAGCAAATCTTCATCTATCTCTGTCCCTGTTCTTTATCAAGTCGGTTGCCTCCGGACAGTCTAATTCAGCAAGAATGGGATGATTACTCCATTTTCGAGCCAGCGCCAAACTTTCCATTAAAGCAGAAAGCTCCGCCTCCAGTGCATCGTGACATGATAAAAGCTGATGGCAAGAGGTGAAGATTATGGCCCTGCTTCGTCTCGTAACATATTTCCGGTCCTGCCGAGTATTCAGTGCACCCAGGGAATATTACACATCGCTGGCGCTTTTACTTGGTGTTGTCCACAAATGCAGAATCTGAATCTGTAAGCATTTTTACTCCTACTTAACTGGCATCAGTTTGTTGCATTCTTCTTCATGAGACAATCCTTTTAGTATTTGTTTTCTTCAGATTATCTGCTCTACAGGCCATCAACTATTTAATCTGACTAGTCTTATAAATCATATAAAATTCCCTTAGTTGACATAGGTGGCAAAGTCCTGGCTGCTAGCGGTGGCAATGGTATTGCAGCCGATACGTGTGCATGCATGACATGGAACTCGAGGACTGGATTCATGCCACGGTGCAGAAGTTACACAACCACGATAAGGTTTGGTTTCAAGCAAAGACCTTTTAATCCGTAGTCCCTTTTTTTTTAATCCGTAGTCCTAAGCCTCAACAAGTGAATCTGCCGATTGCTGATTCTGAAGATATGCTTACGTGAGCTTTCAAACTAATCGCCATAGGTTTCCACTCATACAGCTACTCTCCTTCAGAGATTTCTTTGCTTTACTAATTATTTTCTTATCAAAAGTCCACTGTATTAGATTACACGGTATGATCATTGCTTATTTTATAGATCCTTTCTCCCTGGTTTGATTACATGTTAAAAGGTTTTTATTTGTTTTGATTCTAGTCGTCTCACTGTCATCATCTTGGTGCAGCAAATATATGGTCTTGCTGTGCCCGTTATCATTTGCTTGTTGGCGAGCCATTACTCGATGACTTGATTGGGGCTCTGCGGATTGGCTTCATGAGAACATGCTGCTCAGTTTTGGTTATGTGCTGGTAGCTAAGAGTAATTTTAACATGCTCCCTCTTACTTGCCGCTAATTAATTTGTGTTAGTAGATTGATTTATACTGAGCTTATCTTAGCGGGACTTGTAGTTTTCTAAACACTAGGCTTTGGGCACTTCTATATACTGGTTTGGTTTTTCCGGATTCATGTACTCGGGCACTGCGACCTAGATAAAGCTTCTTCACGATGGTGTTTAAGGCTTAAATTAACAATTTCATCAGAGTTCAAGCATTACACTGCTATATTTCTTGCCAAGTGTTTTGTAGTCCGATCATGGAAACAATGTAGAATATTTCATCTTGACCTACTGCATCCATTTTTCTGTTTTAGTACAGAGTATGTATGCGCACACATATTATACCTATTTCCCCTGTTTGAGGTGTAGTGTGGTAGTAGAAGTTTTATGTACAGTCATCTGTATTCCACTAACTGCAAGGCTTCATATATGTGTACGAAATAAGCTAGTACATAATATAAATGCAAAGCTGTTGAATGCCTTAATCTTCGTTTCAGTGTGTGACCTACAGTCAAGTCAATGCACATTCTTACATGACAATAATAACATACCTTAGCCGGTAAAACTAGCTCGAACGCTATGTGGCGAAATTTTGATCCCTGCTATTGATCTCAAACAGAAGAAAGAAGCGCTGGTAGAAGAAAGCTGTGGGTGGCTGCACTGTATGAAACAATTATGCTATTTACTTAATTGCAAAGACATTGATAAGTTTAAGCAAGTCTCTGCCTCACTATGAAGCCTGATTATTAGAAGTGTCCTGTTTGGAGTTACGATCAATTAATAACTGACCTTGCTGAAGGGGAATGAGTGAGTGACTACACAAGAACATTGTTTGTTAGATGATTGTTGTGCCAATTTTGGTTTGGAAGTTGGTACACAGGATGATGGAAAACCCAATTCCGGAAGATTGCTGCTTAACATGATGGAAAACCTTCGGGAGCAATTGCTGGTATTTGCGGTGGTCTGTCTAAATAGCCATGTCCTTAAGATTCCTGCTCTAGTTAAAATCTTCCGTGCCAACAGAATTGGCATATAGTGCCAGTTCAGGCCATATGCCTCTCTCCGCAACACGGAACAATTAATTTCGTGGCTCTCTCTTGCACCAATCTTGAAATATGACACTCATATGTTATATGCTTTCCTATAGTTTATAGTTTTGAAATGATCTATAAAATACACCGTAAAAGCTTGCGCCTAACTTTTATTAGTCTTGAAATATCAATACACTCTGCTTGTACCTAACTAGAAACTAAAGCAGAGAGAACTTTTAAATTGAACATAATGTTTTGTGCAGCTGTAAGTATATCCTAATGCAACCTGGTCGACTTAAGAAATAACATTCTCAAGATGGCTGAGACATAACAAATGTGAAAAGCGATTACTGCCAAATTTCATGATAAATCAAAATTACACAAACAATATAAAGTTATCAAGCTGCAGATATGTGTAAATCCCATTTCATTCATGACATGAAACAAACGACAAATTCGATGGTCTAAAATAGCAATAAAAATGAACAATTCGGATACATAAGTTTCGCAAACATGTAAACTCGGATGCAGATAAATCCATCGAACATCAGAATAATTCATTCAGATTACAACACATGAAGGGATAAAGACGGCCCCTGTAGTTCCCAGGGACGCCGCTCAGCCGCTGCACACGCATACTCCTCAGATGCACCGCGAAATACCCGTACTTTTCTATGCTGAAGAAGACGTACCCATGGCATGAACACACATTGTGAGCACACTGCTTGTCGGCGCCAGTTGCATCAACGACAAGCTCCATGATGAGCGGATGTGGCTCCACCTTTCCCTCCAGACAGCACTGCTCGCTGAGTTGAGTAGCATTGCTTTCTTGGGGCTTCGGGTGGCTGTAGAGCCGAAGCACGAGGAGCCTATCGATGCACACGAACCACAACTTTTCGTCGTTTCCCCTGCCATAATCCACAAACGCGCCGCCATCCGGCAGCATCCAGCTATTGGGCGGCGTGACCATCAGGGAAGTCCCGCCAGTGCGCTTGTCCAACATCAACACCCACATGGAATCAGTGTAAGAGGCCGCCGTACTGCGCAGGTATCGAATGTTACGGAATAGCGCAGCACCAACACAAGTTGCCTGTCTAACACAAATACCACTAATGGACCAGATGTGGGTCATCCTGCTGCTGGCCCGATATGGAAGGACGCTCCAGCTGCCACCATTGTCAGAGCCACCCGAATGTACACACGTCTGGTAGATCCACTCATCAGCATGGTCACTAAGCACTGCCACCACGCACACCACTTTGAAAGACAGATCTGAGGAAGTTGCTGAGTCATCACGCAACATGGAAGCACCAAAGAACTTGATGTACCGGGAGTTGACCACCGGAGGGAGTTCCTGAAAGTCATGGTTGATAGGGTTGTATATCGCGCATATCTCCATGGCCCCTGAGTCGTTGATGGGGCGTACATGCCAAAGGAGGAGAAGGTTCTCCAAGGAATCTACGATGGACCAAGGGCCACCGGGCAAGGACTTGGCAATATTGGTTTGGACGTTATTGATCTTCTCAACAAGATCCGGTGATTCCACCTGGTTGGTGGGACTAAAAATCATGCGATGCTTGCCTAATTCTGGTGAGTAGACCTCTTGGAAAATGCCACAAAGGGCCGGCGGACGGTGTTGGCGAAGGATGCCGTGATCAGTGATGACATGACACCACGGTTTGCAGGCGAGGGTAGAGTGGGCGATGCTCGTCGGCTCCGGCAGGCAGGCAAAGATTTTAGCAAGGATGTCTTCATCAAGGAGGTCAATGTAACATATCTCAGGTGCAACCATGGCCATTCTGGATGGATCTACACTTCCTGCACATTCACAGAAATGAAATTGTCATGAATTGTATTATATTTTTTTCCATGCTGAACAGGACGTGTGCATGAATAAATGAATTAATCGGATACACATATGTAATGAACTTCTCAAGAATTCGGAGAATTGATTCTATGAAACGAAGACAAAAACTGGTAAAGAAGACAACCAATCCATGACAGTTCGGGAAAACCGAAAACGTTCAAGGTAATGTGATGAGTTTTGTTCAAAATTCACATCGGTGTCTTGGCCTCTCCAAATTAAAAAAAATCATCACTATGTGCATCATCCATTATTGTTAATTGCTACAAAATGGTGTGCGACATATATGTGGGAAATCCCAGATGGTGTCTCGGCCTCCAACCCTGTAGAACAGGGCAGTCTCAAAGGCCCAAAAACCCATGAGATATATAAACCGTACCTCGACAATAGACCCTAACCATTTATCCTTGACCCACCCCAACTCTTTCCCCTTAGGTGGCGACGACGCACCGACTAGTCGGCCACTATGCAACTCTGCTACCCGTCCGCCCATGCCCCCCCCCCCTCCTCTCACGCGCATCTCCCTCATTTTCCCCCACCCCTATGCTAGATGAGGAGACGCATCTGCACTATCGTTGCAACCCACGATTGTGGCTAGTGTTGGTCAAGTGGGGAGGAAGACGAACAAGCGGTTCACTGAAGCAGCGAAGTGCTCCTAGATCCAATTCCTCTCTGCCCACTCTTTCCTTGGTGGCACCACCTCTGTCCCACAAAAGAATTGACCCTACTCGCACCCCAATCCCCGTTTTCTCATATATCCCTTACCCTCTTTCCCTAGGAAACCTCGATGACGACGAAATCGATCACCAATATCTAGGGTTATGATAGGAGGAGCCCCGCTCCTCCGAAGCAACAGATTTATTCACCCAAACTTTGATGTGGTTTCTATTTACAACATATAATTTGCTAAGTTTAAGATTTGGAAATCATACCAGAGGAATCCTCCCCCCTCTCATGGGGCGATGTGTAGATCTGCAGATTTGCGCGACGAGAGGTCAAACTTTGTGGGGATTGTGAGGATGTAGTGCGGCGGCGCTAGGATTTTGAGTGGTTTGCTCTAGGGTTATGGTGGGAGGAGCCGAATATGTGTCATCGTCGGGTTTTATGTATAGTGTGACGTCTATGGTAGGTTGGGGGGGGGGGGGGGTCATACATATATGGTTGGTTCTGGGTCAGTATTAAAGGAATGCAACAATTTGCTAGATTTTCTTTCTTTAGCAGAAAAACAACACGAGAGACTCCTACAATAAGTATATTGTTTAGTTCAAATATTTACCGGGCCATTTTGACCCAAAGTCAAGGGAAGAAATTAGAAATTGCACAATGAGACTATTGGGGAAAATATCGAAGAACTCTGAAAGGTCGGGGATACCCCAATTCTTAATGGATAGATTAGATTTTAGGGGCCTCAACCAATCATGGGTAGGTGGCACCCCATCAAAATAACATATATTTCTCTGTTTCCAAATATTCTATGCAATTAAAATAACTATCTTCTTCAACAAGGTTGAGCCCATCCCTTATCAGCATCATTCAAAAATTTAGACATAATCATGATTAAGTCCTATTGAGATTGACTTAAGATACCAAAATGGAGGTGAATGAATCTCATATCCAAAAAGATGCTTATATGCCCAAGGCTATGGCACCACAGAAAAGATCAGAAGCTGCCGTCAACTCTGCACCTTCGCGCTTCTCCACATCACCTCCTCCACCGGCTAGCAGCAACCATGGGCACCCAAGCTCACCGTCATGCGCCCGCCCACCACACCGTCCATCACTGCCGCTCCTCATCACTGGTGGGAGCCTTGCGGCATCTCCTGACGCCACCACCTCCGTCGGCCAACAGACACCTATACGCCATCGACCATCACCCCTCCATCAGCCCACTGTATGCGAGGAACCCACCACCATGAAGTCTAGCAATCGAGCTATCTCCCCGAAAGCAGCACTTTTACCGCATGGACTACTACTCCCTCCGTCAGACATCGTCACCATCAATTTCATCAACCACGGGCACCACACCGCACCACTCATGTGACAAAGGTGACCACTGCCGAATTAGTTCCATGCACGATGCAGGTATATCTTCGTAGACGTCCGTAGCCGCGATTTGACTTATGCATGTTCATGTATGCAAAGGATCTAATGTATGTATGATGTACACCCTCTGTCCCATAATATAAGAACGTTTTTTAAGCTTTGTTAGTTTGAAAATCGTTCTTATATTATGGCACGGAGGGAGTATCATATATACACCAGTGGTTACCTCTACCGCAGTAGTCAGTGGCGCTGACCCGTGGGGCCCTAATGGCTGGGATCACTCACCGTCACTAAGCATGAGACACACACCGAGACATCTTTTGCTGGATTCTCTAACGAGAAACCGGATAAACAAACCATCGCCATGGCTACCAAATACTGCCGTTGTGGCACGAAAAACGTAAAACACCTATTATATGTCAAATTGTTCCGAAAATATTCATATAATCCAAATATATCACAGTGAACCTCGTTAGCATTCCTCTTTACGTTTTGCAATCCCTATTCACTCAAAATTTATGACCGAGCACAATCTCTAATTCTCCTTCTTGCAAACTGTAATCAAAATTGTGGCCCGCCATACATGAACTATCTAAGATGTCTAATCTTATTTTACCACCTATCGATGGAGTGTGTAGCCTCCTAAAAACCATCCCTTATGATGCATGAAAGTGCACGAACGTTTTCCTAAATCCACGGACATTTTTTCACGTTCATAAACATTTCTCTGAAGTTCATGACTATTTTCTAAACATGGCATGAAATTTTTTGTAAACACATTACCATTTTTAAAAATCACGTTTCTAAAAATTATGAACATTTAAAAAATTTAATGATACTTTTGTAGATTTGTGAATATTTTCAGAAATCCAGGGGCGCTTTTAAAATTCTTGTATTTTCAAAAAGTTTTTGAAGATTTTATTAAAATTTAAGAATATTTTCTTTAAGCTATGAATATTTCTAGAAATTCGAGATTGTTTTGTGAAAGAGTTTTAAAAATCAGAAAACCGCTTGATGAAAAACTAAAGCAAACAGGAAAACTAAAGCAAACCGGGTGAATGCGGCCACGCAGACGCCAAACTGGGCCGGCCCTCACGGCTGCGATTATGATGGAGTCCCGGCGGGTAACTGGATCGGCGATGGCCGCGAGGACGGCGGCGAAGGCGACAAAGGCGATGGCGGCCGCGTAGCCGACGCCTCAGGTGCCGTCAAGGCCCCCAAGGAGCCAGCCGGCGTGGCGTTGGCCGAGGGCAGACCCTGTCAGCTTCCCGGAGCTCCTCGCGGGGCCAACCCAACCATGGCCGGCGAGTGCTGCAGAACGGTGGCCGTAGCTGGTTAGTTAATTCCTCTTCCATCAACTCTCTTACTTACAGTATTTCTCTGTTTCCCCGTCATTCAGATTTCAGAGTGACCAAATACGCTTGCTCCGAATCGATATTAAGACTTGAGGATTGTACAACCACTGTCCAACCCAGATTAAAGACCAAACTCGGTTATACAAACCATCACAGAGCATAGCTACAAGTTTATAAACTGAAGTTTCGCAGGCATGTCTACAACCTGTCCAGGCAGAAATGTTCAAATTATTCAGGGAAAGACCCTCATGATTACAGTCCAGAAGAATAGTAAAGTCTTGCATGTACCGGAATAACTAAACAATACTGAAGTCTTACATTTGCCACAATAGTTCGACAATAGTGAAGTCATAAATGTATCAGAAGAGCTACACATAAATGTACAAACAAGGAGCCCAATATAACATATGCTGCTGAAGATCTTCTACACCTCACACCCTGGTTAATATTCCAGAGCTCTCATTCAGTGGGTTGCAGCACAGACACTGCCTCCTTCAGAATAATTGCTTATTCTATATCTGTGTTCTTTGTGAAGCTTGCCCACTTCACAACTTCAAATACATAGACCCGATTATACACCTCGTCGAAAAGCCAGAAATAAGCAATTCTCCATGTCTTCTTGAACAGCAGTGCACAAAACACCATCCATAGCCCCACCACAAATCCCAGCACAAGCCCAAAATAAAAGGTCAGTGGCTCAAATTCTTGCTTGCTGCTTTCGAGATCCCCATGGATGGAAGGATCATTTCCTGAACAATTCTTGTGGACAGGAGGCCCACAAAGTCCACTGTTGCCGATGTACATAAGTGAAGGGTTCTCCGAATTGAGGGTGTCAAGTTGGCGGCCAGAGGGTATCCTTCCAGACAAACTGTTGTAGGACAGGTTTAGGTAGCTCAGAGATGTCAGATTTGACATGCCCGATGGGATTTCACCAGAAAGCTTATTCTGAGAGAGATCAAGAGATACCAGTGACTGCATAGCGCCAATCATGTGTGTCCACTCAATTGGTTTGATGATATCTCTACTCTTATAAAAGACCGAGTTGGTGATGATGGTGTGCCTGCCATCCTGCAATATAGACCGTTTGATCTATATCTGACGGATAGAAAGTAAACTATGACAATTTTGCAAAAAGATACCCGCACCTCTCTCAAGCCTTTGGAAAAATCTGGCCTGGTCGCCGCTGCCGGTGTTGTCCATCGCCATGCCTCCGCTCAGTTCGACTACCTACCACCATCACGCCCCACTCCTCCTCACCTTATCTCTCCTCTTTCTCGTCTCCCCCACTCCGCTCCGTCTTGTTAGACTAAGTATATATTAGATATACGTGTTGTAACATAACTGGTATTTGTACGGTTCCCTCTTATAAATATATGACAGCCGTACCCACCAAGGGTATCGAGCATTGTTCCAAACCCTAGTTTCTCTAACATGGTATCAGACGACGCGTTCGATCCGCGCCGTGCTTCCGCCTCTTCTGCCGCCGCCGTGCCGCCTCCGTCAACCCTGGCGACGGAATCACCTTTCATGGCCTCCACGCCGCTCGCCTGGGCCCGTCCGGCTGCATCGGGCTCGCGTCCACCAGCGCCCCGATCGCCCGCGATGCATCCATCGCTCGCCCATGATGCATCTCTGGCGCCGAACTCCTACGACGCCTCTGCACAGCTGCCCCGTGATGGATTGATCTCCTGTGTGCAGCCCCGTGATGGATTGATCTCCCGTGATGTGTCTCTGCCGCAGCACTTCTACAACACCTCTGCGTCGCTGCCCTACGGCGGAACTCCGTCTCGTGATATGCCGCCGGCTTCAGGCTCCCATGGTGCCCCCGTCCAGGTGCCCTACGGGGGGCCGTATCCCGCGCCATACGTCGCGCCGTCGCCGGCGCAGTATGCTCCGTCCTCCGCGGTGCCCTACGAGGCGTCGTATGGCGCGCCCTACGCCGCTCCTGCGCCGTACGTCCGCCTGCCCCGGCCCGTCGCTGCAGCCCTACGGCGTACCTCCTACGGCGCCCTACGGTCATCACCAACACTACCGTCCATCTCCGTCGGCCGATGCGCTGATTCCGTACAGTGCTCCTCCGACGTACGACTCGCAGCTCTCCGCATCGACGGCTGAACCAGGACCTTTCCACTTCGCTCACCTGGTGACGGTGAAGCTCTCTGCTGACAACTACCTCCTGTGGCGCGCTCAGGTGTTGCCGCTGATGCGTAGTCACTACCTTGAGGGGTATGTCGATGGTACGCTGCCGTGTCCCCCGGCCATGGTTCCGGTGCCCTCGGCCGCTGGTGGCTCCGTCATGGTGTCCAACCCTGCTCATCGTCGGTGGATCGCTCAGGATCAAGCTATTCTGGGTGCCATTCAGTCCTCGCTCACACCCTCCGTGGCCGGCATGGTGGTCTTTGCCGCGACGTCGAGGGATGCATGGGCCACGCTCGACTCCAGCTTTTCCTCGCAGTCGCTGGCCCGTTCCTCTGCCATTCGTAACCAGCTGGGTGAGGTCAAGAAAAATGACCTCTCCGTCACGGCCTTCTTCAACAAGGTCAAAAGTTTGGCTGATACACTGTCGTCTATTGGGAAGCCTCTTCGTGATGAGGAGTTTACTTCGTTCATTCTCAATGGGCTTGATGAGGACTATGATTCTCTCGTTGAAAACATTAATGGACGTGACACACCGATGCCGCCTCGCGATCTCTATGCACGCCTTCTCAACACCGAACAGAGGCTCGCTGCTCGCCGCTCCGTTGGCGTCTACACGGAGGGCCCTTCTGCGAACGCTGCTCTCCGCGGGGGCGCCCGCGGTGCCAAGCAGAAGGCGCCGCCGACCTCAGGCAACCAGCCCCGTCCGCCCGCTCCACCTCCGACGGCTGGCCGCAAGCGGCTCCACTGCGAGGCATGTGGTGGTGGGGTTGAGTGTCAACTCTGCGGCATCGAGGGGCACTTGGCGTCTCGCTGCCATCGTCGCTTTAAACGAGATTTTCTTGGCATTGGGAACAATGGGAAGGGCAATGAGAAGCAAGCTGCTCTCGCTACACCGGATCCCGGGTTCACTCCTTCATACTCGGTGGATCCTGCCTGGTACATGGATACGGGCGCTACGGACCATTTGACGAGTCAGCTTGACAAGCTGGCCACTCGCCAGCCCTACACCGGTCACGATCAGGTCCGCACGGCCAATGGATCAGGTATGCCCATCTCACATGTTGGTCAGGCATCTCTTCTTTCACGTACCACTAAAACCTTGCATCTGCTTGATGTCCTTCGTGTTCCCTCAGTCACACGTAGTTTACTCTCGGTTCCTAAATTAACTCGTGACAACAATGTGTTTGTTGAGTTTCACCCTTTCCATTTTTTTGTTAAGGACCGGGACACGAGGGACGTTCTTCTTAGTGGTCGAGCTCGCGACGGCTTATACGCACTTGATGTGCCACGAGTCTCTCAAGTTTTCAGTGGTGTTCGGGTGTCGTCGTCGCAGTGGCACTCTCGCCTTGGCCACCCCGCTACTCCCATTGTGCGCCATGTGCTTCATCGCCATCATCTTCCTGTTGAGTCGAGTAATAAGGAGTTTCTAGTGTGTGATGCTTGTCAACAAGGCAAGAGTCATCAGTTGCCTTTTTCTGTATCAAGTCGTGTTGTCACGGCTCCTCTTGAACTTGTGTTTTCAGACGTGTGGGGCTATGCCCAAACTTCTGTTAGTGGTCACAACTATTATGTCAGTTTCATCGATGCTTTCAGTCGCTTTACTTGGATTTATCTTATTAAGCGCAAATCTGATGTGTTTCATGTCTTTATGCAATTTCAAGCACATGTTGAACGATTGCTTAAGCACAAAATTATCCATGTTCAGTCAGACTGGGGGGGGGGGTGAGTATCTAATCTTAACACCTTCTTTCAGAAGCTTGGCATCTCACACCATGTGTCTTGTCCTCATACACATCAGCAGAACGGTGCAGCTGAGCGCAAACACCGTCACATAGTTGAAACTGGCCTGACACTTCTTGCACATGCCTCTGTCCCGTTTCGGTTCTGGAGCGATGCTTTTGTTACTGCCTGTTTTTTGATAAACAGGATTCCCACACGACGCCTTCACATGAAGTCTCCACTCGAAGTGTTGCTTAATGAAACTCCAGATTACTCCCTCCTCAAAGTGTTCGGCTGTGCGTGTTGGCCGCATCTTCGTCCGTCCAATAAGCATAAACTTGAGTATCGATCTAAACAATGTGTGTTTCTTGGGTACAGTCCTCTCCACAAAGGTTACAAGTGTCTTCACATCCCGTCAAATCGTGTTTACATTTCTCGTGATGTTGTGTTCGATGAGACTGTCTTCCCGTTTTCCACGCTCACATCACCCACCGATACTCCCGTCACTGAGTTGCACTCTTTTCCAGTTTTGCCTGATCAATTTGTGGATGCTGCATATTCTCCTCTGTTGTTGCCTAACCATGGTGCAGGGACTGGACGAGGCGCTCGACTTGAGCTTCTGGATGATGATATGGCCACAACTGCGCCAGTTGCTGCTACGCCGGATGAGGCGCTCGACGAGGCTGCCCCCGCCACTACCCCGCTTGACCCCGACGTCGATCACGCGTGCATGCCCCATGCACGAGGATCCGACGGGGTGACCAAGTCGCCGGGGCCAGCGGCCTCGCTGTCGCCTGGGCCGGCCGAACCTGCGGAGCTGTCGGCCGGGCCGGCTGGACCCGCGGCGCTCTCCCCTGAGCCGGAGGCCTCGCAGGTCACCGAGTCTTCGTCGCCTGGTCCGTCGACGCCGATCACGCCCGGTCTGTCTTCGCCGACCCTGACCGTGCCACCGGATGCGCCTGTTGACTCGCCCGCCGGTGCGTCCTCCTCGCCGCTGATGGATAGTGGCTCCTCTGGTATGGCAGCTCCAGCGCCACCTCCGCCTGTCGTCCTGCGTCCCCATACTCGCAGCAAAAGTGGCATCTTCCAACCGAAGAAGCGCACTGACGGCACTGTCGCGTGGCTTGCGGCCTGTGTGGCACATGCTGAGGCTGACCCTACGACTGAACCACGACATTTTCGAGCGGCGCTTGGCATCCCGCATTGGCGTGCTGCGATGGAGCAGGAGATTCATGCCCTTCAAAGAAACAACACTTGGCGTCTTGTTCCACCTCCATCTGGTGTTAATATCATTGACTCTAAATGGGTATTCAAGGTGAAGAAACATGTTGATGGCTCCATTGAGAGGTACAAGGCACGCCTGGTTGCCAAGGGGTTCAAACAACGGTATGGCATTGATTATGAAGACACATTCAGTCCTGTTATTAAACCAACTACTATTCGTGTTCTTCTCTCTTTGGCTGTTACTCGCGGATGGTCGCTTCGATAGCTTGATGTTCAGAATGCCTTTCTCCATGGAGTTCTCGAAGAAGAGGTTTATATGCGTCAGCCTCCAGGTTTTGTTGACCCTGCTCAGCCACATCATTTATGTCGCCTTGTCAAAGCTCTCTACGGTTTGAAGCAGGCCCCGCGTGCGTGGCATGCCCGTCTTGGCGCTGCTCTTCGTGCGCATGGGTTTGTTCCTTCTACAGCAGACACGTCTCTGTTTATTCTACAGCGACCTGAGGTGACTATGTACATCCTGGTATATGTTGATGACATCATCCTTGTCAGTTCGTCTGCTTCTGCTACAGATCGGCTTGTGTCCTCTCTTGGTGCTGAGTTTGCTGTTAAGGATCTTGGGAGACTGCATTATTTTCTGGGCCTAGAGGTTCTTCATTCTGATGGTGCTTAACTCTTACTCGGAAGAAGTACTCTCAGGATCTCCTGCGTCGTGCCGGTATGTTGCAGTGCAAGTCTGCTACGACTCCCATGTCTGCTACAGACAAACTGACAGCTCTTGCTGGTGACTTGCTTGCTCCTGAGGATGCCACAGAGTACCGCAGCATTGTGGGTGGACTGCAGTACTTGCTCATTACTCGACCAGACATATCATTTGCAGTTAACCGTGTGTGCCAGTATCTTCATGCACCACGTGATTCTCACTGGTCAGCTGTTAAGCGCATCTTGCGCTATGTTCGTCACACTGGTTCATATGGTCTCCATCTTCAGCCTGCGCGTTCTGGACTGATCTCAGCATTTTCTGATGCCGACTGGGCTGGTTGTCCTGATGATCGGCGATCCACGGGGGGACATGTTGTGTTCTTTGGGCCTAACTTGATCGCCTGGCAAGCTCGCAAGCAAGCTACGGTGTCTCGGAGTAGTACCGAAGCTGAGTACAAAGCTGTTGCTAATGCCACAGCTGAGATCATGTGGGTGCAGTCATTGCTTCGAGAGTTGAAGGTCTCCCCAACTCAGCCGCCTGTTCTTTGGTGTGATAACATCGGTGCAACATACCTTTCATCTAATCCAGTATTTCATGCCCGAACGAAGCACATCGAAGTTGACTATCATTTTGTGAGGGAACGTGTTGCTCAGAAGCTCCTTCAGATTAAGTTTGTTTCTTTGAAGGATCAGCTTGCTGATATTTTCACTAAACCCTTGCCCTTGCCTTCTTTTGAAGGATGTCGTCGTAATCTTAACCTTCTGAGTGTTTCAGGACATAGTTAAGATTGAGGGAGGGTGTTAGACTAAGTATATATTAGATATATGTGTTGTAACATAACTGGTATTTGTACGGTTCCCTCTTATAAATATATGACAGCCGTACCCACCAAGGGTATCGAGCATTGTTCCAAACCCTAGTTTCTCTAACACGTCTGAGCTGTTGGGACATGGACGGCGCTGTCGACGTGCTTGCGGAGGTCAGTGTCGGAGAGGATCAGCATCAGCGGTGTACGTGCTGAGTTATGTAAACCTGCAGATGTCGTTAGTTTTTACACATGAGATTACTCCCGCATGGGTCAATCACAACAGATTTTTTGTAAAATAAATGCATCTTGGTGTTCCGTGCAATGCACGGGCATCTTGCTAGTAAATTCAAATTAATGAGTGCAACAAGGAAAGTGATGTCTGTGGGAATTTCACCAGTCAGGGAGTTGCTTGATAAATCAATACCCACAAAATATGCAATTGTACTACCATATATAAGTTGCTGCCCTTTGGTAATCACTGGCAATATTTCTCCTACGTGACCAGCTCCAATTCCGGTTGTACCTCCCATGGATTCATATTCAACACTAACCATATACCTAAATTCCTCTTGTAGTGTTGTCATAAATGTTAGATTCGACAGATGCCAAGGTATTGCACCAGAGAAGTTGTTGCCTGATAGATCCAAGTATTGAAGCTGCCCCAGCTTTGTTATGTCGACTGGAATATTATCAGAAAATTTATTGTGGCTCAGTACGAGAAAACGTAAATAGGCCAGGTTTCCTATCCATGTAGGTAATCTTCCAGAGAACTTATTCCATGCCAGATCCAAGAACTTTAGATTTGTGTTATTCTGCAAAAATGCTGGGATTTTTCCTGATAAACAGTTGTTGTTGAGTATAAGATGTTCTATTTTGTAGAAGTGAAAACATTTAGGAACTTCACCCTCCAAAATATTGTTCGACATATCCAGATACACTACTTGTTGCAATTTGCAAATAGATTCTGGAATGTAGCCACCAATTTGATTTGAATGCATGTACAATACTCTAAATCGTGGGGCTCCAAGGTTTGATGGTATTGTTTCTGAAAATGTATTGTTGGAGATGTCTAACCGGGTGATATTTGTTGGTAACGTAGGTATTGGTCCAGTAAGCTGGTTCGAATTGAGATGGAGTTCTTCAAAAGCCATGCTATGCATATGTGCTGGCAAGCTGCCACTTATTTGGTTGTTAGCTATGTCCAGATATGTGGCATTTGAAAATGCGGACCAAAACCAATCAGGGATCTCGCCCTTCAGAGCGTTGCTTGAAATGTCAAGTTCATTGGTTTTCAGCTGCTGAAGCCCAGGTGGAAACAGAGGACCCATCTGGCAAGATGCAAACGATGCATACTCCAACATAAAGGGAGTGCGCCAATCTGAATTCAGCACAATCTTCAAATTGTTGAAAGACAAGTCTACATACTTTAAACTTGTTAGATTTGCAAAGTGTTCTTCCGTGATCACACCAGTAAAGCTATTGTTCCATAGGTACAGAGAAATCAGATTAATAAGAGAACCTATTTGAGTGGGTACACTTCCATTGAGATGATTGCTCGAGAGGTCTAGATAGGTTAGGCTAGTTGAATGCCTAAGCTCTGGTGGTATAGGAGCAGTGATGTTGTTATAGGAGAGGCGAAGTTCAGTCAAATACCTCAAATTCCCAAGCTCGGCTGGTATACTCCCGGTGAGGTCGTTACTGCTTATGTTCAAAGAGGTTAAAGTGGTAAGAGCACCGAGTTCAGTTGGTATACTTCCATTCAGGTGATTGCTGGAGAGGTCCAAAGAAGTCAAACATGTCAAATTCCCAAGCTGTGGTGGTATAGGTCCAACAAGGTTGTTTCTGGAGAGGCTTAGTATGCTCAACCTGCTGAAATCACTGATAAAGTTTGGCAGAGTTCCAGTGAAATTGTTGTAACTTAAATCCAGCTTCTGCAAGTTTTTCCATACGCATTGCGACAAACTCTCCACAAACACGGATGCTATGTCTCCATTTATCTCATTACCATAGAGGTCAATGATTTCCAAACTGCAAAGATTCTTAAGGTTTTCTGTCATCAGCATGTCTGAGTTCCCATTCTGGGGAACATTAAGGACTTGAAGATACGTCATGTTTCCTAGCGTGTCAGGGAACTGGCCGAATAGTGAGTTCTGCCCAAGATCGAGGTACTTGAGGCTTGTCGCTTTCCAAAACCAGCCAGATCCAAGTGAGTGCTCAAAGTAATTCCAGGAGAGGTCAAGCTTCTCAAGTTTTGTGAGATTAAGGTGTGGAAGTGATTGGTTTGCACTATCAAGTTGACACCAAGAAAGATCAATAATCCTCAGAGATGGAATCATATTCAGGGTATGAGGCCAGTCAACTATCCCTTCTAGTCTATGTTAGGAGTCACCAGCCACTCGACTAGTTGCCTGACTGCAACCACACGGTACATACTGTCAAAATCACTCAATTCGGTTATATCTGAAGCGTGCACGCTGGAGCAGGGCTAGTTACTATTCCAAATCTGACCCTTTTTTATTTACAATTTCGTTGGAAATCTATAGTTTTTTAACTTCAAACTGTTATGTTAGTCTAGTTGCCCCTGTTCTATTTTTTCAGTTAGTTTTCTGAATAACTCTGAACCGTGTTGCGTACACGCTCAGGTTCAGTTTAGACAGGTTAGTGTCAGGCTAGTTTTTTCTTCAGACTTAGCCATAGTTTCCTTTGTTTGTTGTAATTGCGGGTCAATCGGATCGTGGGTCAATCGGATCGTGGGCATTGCATGCTGCGAGTTTGTTACACACAGAATAAAAGGAAGAAACGAAAAGACGCAAAGATTACGCTCGCAAAACTCTGTCTCCTCTCTGTTTTTACTGTTCGTCAGTGTTCTTCAGAGTTGAGACTGAATCCACCCAACGGGCTGCTCTAACACAAACAAGATATAAGAGCAGAATGAACGGATTGAAAAGTGCCCAAGTAGCACAAAATGACATACTTTAGTCTGTAGCCCCAAGCCCCCAACGGTGTCTGTCCGGATTTCGAACCGTGCTCAAAAGCACAAGCAGAAGAAAGAAACGCTGGCAAAGGAAAGCAGTGAGTTTCCGCATTATATGCAACGTTCATGCAACTGTTAGTGAGTGCTAGAACATGGATTCGCGTCGCAACTTACTTGATGGCATATTTAAGCAGGCCTCTCCCTCCCTATTTTGAAGCCTGAAATTTGGAAGAGTCCTGTTTGGAGAAACATCAAGAATCTGATCCGTGGAGCACTCCCAAGTCACAAGTTCATCAAAATGCGAGATTTTCTTGCTGGCTAATGAAAGGAGTTACTGCACCAGTGGCTTGTGGTGAGCTGTTTTCCTGTTGCAGTATGGATGTGCAGATTTCTCTCCTTGACCTGCTAGGCTCTGAGCTACCACGATGCTAGTAGCTATGAGCTATATCTATATGTTTCTACTACTATGAGGAACTTGTAGTCAAGTTACAGTAAGAACAAGGCTTGATGATGGCACCCGAACAAATGAATATTGACCAGTACAGTATTTTCTTTTTATGTGTATATAAACTGTTTGTTAGATGATTGTTTTGCCAATAAATTTGGATACGAGACATTCCTACTCGTTCTTTTTTTTAGAATACCTGTTTGTTAAATTATTCTTGTGCAAAGATTCAGCAAGTCCTTGAGAAGTTCAGCTGAAGACGCAGGGGCGCACGAGTGCAAGGTATAGTCGATGGGGCTCGGCCATTTCTGACGGTAGATTTTCTGAATATGGAACAGGCAACGAATATGATACATCGTTTTGCTATGCTGATTGTTTTTTCTTCCTTGCGGGCAAAAAATGTGGATCACAACATTTTATTGCGGCCAAAAAATATATATTGTGATATGATGTGGTACCTTATCGACGCTGGTTCCGCCACGCACAACCACACAGCTCGTAGAGGCTGGTCCTGCCAGCACTGTTTTAACTGAAGACTGAAGACGCCTCTAGTGTTGAATCTGACGGCTGTCCTCGCTTCTCCGCCTTCACCGCTGCTCGGACGGCCTAGATCGCTTCCTCATGCTGTTACCGTTAAGGCGCTGCCGTAGTTAGTCACATAAGCTAGTTGCTTAACTTGATTCTACCTGTAAAGAGGCTGGGTTCTCTGAATTGTCAAAATCCTATGAAGAAACTGATCGCTGCTTGCCTTGTTGAGGACTTGCCGAGCAAGTGGCCATGGCGGCGCTCAGGCTGTGGAAGTGCTGCGACATGACCTCCTGCACCAGGTCGATCCCGCCGACGTGCAGCTGCGAGGACGTGGTCGACAACTGTGCTCCAACCTGCGAGGACTACAATAGTTATCTGCACCCGCCCCGCCGCGTTTGCCTAGACTGGTACACCGGCGACCCCGGGCCCAAGTGCACGGAGGAGGCTAACTAGCAAGCTCGAGCTACTTGCTGCTGCAGCAGCCTGCAGTGGTTTACAACAAAATGGATGTCCGGCCTCCTGCTACCGCTACTGCCTACCACAGTACTTCCAGCTAGCCTGTATGCTGGTCACTCTGTAGATGGCAATGTTTTCACAATAAAATGATTATTTTTTTACCTCTAAAACGTACTTGTCATAGGTCCTCTCACAGCGAAGTTCCTCGAATGGAAAAGATAAATGGGTATTAAGTGGATCTGATTCTGCTCATATCATTTTTAAGCTGCTGCAAAGTATCATCTATGCTCAGGCATAAGATTTTCTTTTGGCTCCTCTTGCATGAGAGGCTCAACACAAGAAACTAACCCCATAGGAAGAACTTTCACAATAGCATCTGAGATTGTTCCTTGTGTTCTGACTTCTGACCAAGTTGAAGAAACTTTGCTTCATCTCTTCTGGGATTGCACTATTGCTATCCAATTTTGCCATTCTTTAGTTCCTCACAAAGTAAGAGGAATCTCCTTGTTTGATGAAATGCTTCTTACAGATGATCTGCTCCCCAAGGACATTGCCCTGGATTTTCTCATAATGGGATACTGGAATGTTTGGATGAAAATAAATGATAAAATCTTCAGAAAGTTCCTCCAGGATAGTAGTAGCATATAGGTCAAAGCAAAGGAAAGTAGATCCCTTCAACACTTGGATCAACAACAACTTATAATCCTTTCGTGGATTTCTCTAAAATGTATTCTTGTTAATGGCCACAATAGTTGGATCTTCAAGTCGGAAGCCTTGCCTTTTAGTCCCCCTTTAACAATTCACAGAACACTAGTAGAAAAAGGGGCTTTTACCCCGGTTGGTAAGGGTCTTTTGTCCCGGTTTTCGAACCGGGACTAAAGGATCGTTACTAATGCCCTAACCCTTTAGTCCCGGTTCTTACACGTGACAGAAGGTCCTCCACGTGACCGCTGCTGCCAGCCCAGGCAGGGGGGCCTTTGGTCCCGGTTGGTGACACCAACCGGGACCAATAGGCAGGGCCTTTTGTCCCGGTTGGTGTCACCAACCGGGACCTATTACCAATAGGCAGGGCCTTTTGTCCCGGTTGGTGGCACCAACCGGGACCAATAGGCATCCACGCGTCAGCATTTCAGGGGTTGGGGTTTTTGTTTTTTTTGAAAGAGGGGGGGGGCGGTTGGGGGGTTTTGGGGGGTTAATTTAGGTGTTTCATATATTGTGTTAGGTAGCTAACTAATAGAGAGAAGTGTCCTCTCTTATCTCCGTGCTTGGTCGACGGTACGTACTATATACGTATGGAGAGGACTAGACACGCTAGCTAGTAAGCAAATGAAGGAAACAGAAAATCGTCATGAACATATGCATACAGAGAGAAGTGATATCGACCACCTCTCCTTCTCCGAGAGATTGGTCGAACAACAAGTTCTCGTATATCTATCTGACACTACCGGCTACATATATACAATAATTATCTCTTACAATATAATCTCCTAATTAAATTGTAAGAACACAGGGTCCACATAGTATTCTCCGTTTTCAGCGATCACGTGGTCAAGGAAGAATGCCGCCAATTCCTCTTGAATTGCTCGCATATGATCTGGTGCTAGGAGTTCATCCCGCATCCGAAAGATCTAATTTGAAGAAGGGGGTCAATACATATATATATATATATATATATATATATATATATATATATATATATATATATATATATATATATATATATATATATATGAATAAATGAAACTCGACACAAATGATGATAATAAAATAAAATTGCGAATATTATTGCTTACGCACTTCATATTGTTCGTCAGAGTAGCCACACTCACAGGTCGTGTGGCGGATAGACTTGCAAACGTAGTATCCACAGAAATCATTCCCTTGTTCCTGCCACAACCACTTTACAAGAAATAGAGGTCAATCTAACTGATAAGCAAGCATGCTAAATGGTATTGATGAAACTAGCGCTTGAATCACTAGGAGATGTGCAGAACATGCTACTATAGTACTTACTTTCGGGTGTCTAAATTGCAGCTTCTTCGGCAGTCCCGGAGCTTTTGTGGTGAATTTTCTCCAAACCCTGCCAGACAAAGAAAACAATTACTTGATATCAGGAAATGAACAAAGTTGTTGATATGGTGGATAATGATCGATTTAACTTACTTCTCGAGCATTTGAGTCATGTCCAGACAAAGAGTATTATATCTTTGTTTTGATTTAATACCAACGATCGTAGCAAGTTGGCCTCGGCTTCTTTGGCATGTTTTTCAACCGTATATGCATCTATGAGATTTGTGTTAATGAACCCAATATCACCGATTTGTCTTTTCTTCAATTCGGCGATCTTCAATCTGCATAATATAGTGAGGATAATTATAAATACATGCAATGAAAGAGCTGACCTATATAGAGAGACTTAATGACAGAAGTAGTACTACTTACAGACAGTAGCAAGTGATCGTTGATTTATCGAGGGCCTTTTGATTAAAAAACTGGAAGAACTCCTCAAATGGAACATTCAGCATTTCAATTCCAACGAGGTCATGCTCCGGTTTAACTCTCAGCGTGAAAGTATTCATCCCATCAGACTCTCTGCAGGTTTTCATGTACCAATCATGTAATCTTCGCATCATCGTTGTTAGAGATCTTTCATCTTTGACGAGAGGCTTCCCGTAATGGTATTTGTGTTCGTCCACCTCCATGATTTCATAATGTACATTGTCGGGCAGGTAATCTCCAATATTGCTATAACCGGGCACAATCCTCGGATCATTAGCGACGATGTCGCTAGACACCTTGAGCGGGGGGCACGATTGGTTCGCTTGTTCGCCGAGCTGGCCAATTTTCTTCCCAGCTCGTCGTTCTTTTAACCTTTGATCACTGACAGTACTTCCCGACCGCTCCGCTTCGGCAAATGTCTTTGCAAGAATGCGCTCATAGTTGCCTCTCGGCGGAGACTTTGGTGGTTTTGTCAGGGCAGCCAGAGTGCGCTTTGCTTTCACCGGATCTACCTTCTCCTCCGGAGGTGGATGTTTCTTTGCTTTCACCCCTTCAAAGAAGTTCGTCACTTCGGCTCGCATGATCTTCGTGGTTTCCTCCTCTGTCCTCTCGTATGGTAACTTCTCTGGAGTCTTCAGAGAAGGACCGAATCTGTATTGCCTCCCGCCTCTGGCAGCTGTACTGCTAGACGCCGGCAGAGCAGACGGAGCGGCTGCGGCTGTCTTCTTTCCTTGCTTACGAGGCGGAGGAGAAGGACTACGACACGCCGGAGCAGCCGGAGCGGCGGCGGGTCTCTTCCGCCCTTGCTGACGAGGCGGAGAAGGAGGAGGCTAGCTGCTCTGGCACGCTGGCGCAAGCGGAGAAGGAGGCGGAGTGCCGGCACGCGCCGGAGAAGGAGGCTGAGTGCCCTGATCACTCGCCGGAGGAGGAGGCGGAGTGCCGCCACACGCCGGAGAAGGAGGCTGAGTGCCCTGATCACTCACCGGAGGAGGAGGCGGCGGAGTGCCCTTACTCACCGGAGGCGTCCAGTTTGGAAGGTTAATGAGCTCCTTCCGCCATAGGCACGGAGTCTTCAGAGCTAAACCCAGCCGAGTCTCCCCTTCACCGGTAGGGTGGTCAAGCTGGAGGTCCTCCAATCCCTCCGTTATTTCATCCACCATCACCCTAGCATATCCTTCTGGAATCGGCCGGCAGTGGTAGGTTGCGCCGGGTTCAGGAGGTAAAATAGAGGCAACAGCCGCCTTGACTTTGAAGTTCTGCCATTGCGCCATAAGGTGGCAATGTTGAGACTCCGTGATAGCATCCACGGGGTAGCTAGCAGGAGCCGTCAAGACATGCTCCGGCTGAAGCAGCTCGGTGGAAGCCACGCTGCTTCTCCACTGAGATGGCGGGGTAGTTTCGGCATGTCGATTGCCGTCTCGTTCCTCTAGCGCTTGAACCCTTTCGTGCAGCTTCTGAATTTGGGTCTGCTCCATTTTTTTCCTCCTCTCCTAGCTTTTGTAGCCGCCTGCGTCTGGAAAACCAGCCTTCCACGAAACGGAGCCTGGCGTGCCTCGTGTCCGTCCAGGGTGCTCAGGATTCCCGAGGGCCATTGTGAGCTCGTCGTTCTCTCTGTCTGGAACGAACGTCCCTTCCTGCGCTGCATCGATATATTGCTGAATCTTCTTGACTGGTATTCTCAAAAGCTCGTTTGTCCAAACGCACCTCCCTGATACAGTGTCCAATTTTCCGCCAGCCCTGAAGAACCAAGTCCGGCAACGGTCTGGCCAGTTCATTGTCTGTGGTTCGATCCCTTTTTCAAGCAGATCATTCTCAGCCTTGGCCCACTTAGGCAGGGCTTTGAGGTAGCCACCTGACCCCGTGCGGTGGTGAAGCTTCTTCTTCGCAGCATTCTTCTTGTTTGTCGCTGACATCTTCTTACTCTTTTCCGATGTCTTGTGGGCCACAAATGCGGGCCAGTGATCTCTGATCTTCTCATACCGGCCGATGAATTCTGGTGTCTCTTCTTTGTCGACAAACATTTTCAGCCCATTCTTCCACCTCCTGAATAGGTTTGCCATCTTCTTAAGAGCATGAGACTTGATTAATTGCTCTTTAACTGGCTTCTCCTGATCCTCCTCTGGCGGTAGGGTGAAATTTGCCTTCAGCTCAGTCCAAAGATCATCTTTCTGCATATCATTGACATAAGACACCTCAGGGTCTTCCTTCTTAGGCTTATACCATTGGTGGATGCTGATCGGGATCTTGTCCCTAACAAGAACCCCGCACTGAGCAGCAAATGCTTCCTTTGTCCGGATGGGTTCAATCGGTTGGTCGTCGCGCGCAATTGCTGTGATCTCAAACCTTTCATCCGAGCGCAACTTTCTCTTCAGGCCTCGTCTCTTTACCGAAGTTGTGCTTGATCCGGAGGGCTAGAAAAAAGAAGAAAGACGAGAGTTAATTAATATGTGTACATACCAAAACAATGAATGCATCAATTAGCTAGTCAGCACAGGCTTAACTAATATATTTACCTGGCCGGACTCTGTTCGGTCACCGGAGCCATCACCACGGGCTCCTTCTTGCACCAGCATTGGGTCACCGGAGCCATCATAATCATGTCTTTCCTCCCCCACTCTTCGATCACCGTAGCCTGCTTCTTCACCCTGTTCTTCCAGACCATCATTGTCATTAAGATACGACAAGATATCACCTCCGGCTAAGATTATATCCCCCAACACCTCTTCTGCTTGCTCGTCTCGTCCGTGCTCCATTGTTTCTGCAAATATTACAACATGGCAATTATTACACAAACATGACAGCAGGTGGATATATTAGTGCAAACGTAGACCTAGCTTATTCCGGGTTTGGGGTGGCCTCGGCAACGCTTCAAGGGTAGGGGCGCGGCGGGAGGGGGTAGGAGACAAACATCGTTTTTTCTAGGGTTTGGGTGTCCTTGAGAGTTTTGGTCGAGCGAGAGGGCCCGGGGGTGGTCCCGTGGTATAAGTTATCACGGTCGAAGTTAACCGGGAGGGGTTTATCCGGGAGGGGGAGGCAACTGGCGATGAAAACTGAAACTTTTCACAAGTGTTTGTTATATAGTCCGACGTGCCCCCCCTCATGTCGAAGTTATCGGGGAGGGCCTGGGTAGATCGACAACGACGACGCTCTTTTTCTAGGGTTTGGCTGGCCTCGATAGTTGGTCGGGCAAGCGGACCGCCTCTCTCTCATGCATGTCCGACGTCCCCCCTCATGTCAAAGTTATCGGGGAGGGGGTAAATTTTACAAAGTTTTCATACAATCAAGGAACTCTATATATATCATCATCATCTATCATCACAATCAAAGAACTCTATATATCATCATCATCATCATATCATTTACAGAAAAATTCTAAAGAAAAAATAATCTATATATCACAATATCAATATTTTCTATATACATACATCCATACATACATACATACACATACATATACATCTACATTAATTATATATATATGAACAAAAAAATACTAATTCTATGAACATAAAAAGGTCTATATATACATACATACATACATATATATATATACATCTACATTATATATGAACAAAAAAATACATACACTTTACTAATAAAAAAAGACAGCGGGCCGGGGCGGCGGCAGCTCACAACGTGGGTGGCGACGGCGACGGCGGGGGCGGGGCAGGGTGCGGGCTCTGGGGCAGTGACGTACGGCGACGACGACGGCGGTGGAGGGGCAGGGGCTCGGGAGCGGCGACGACGACGGCGGAGGCGGGGCAGGGCGCAGGCTCGGGGGCGGTGACGGCGACGATGACGGCGGGGGCGGGGCAGGGCGCGGGCTCGGTGACGGCGACGACGACGGCGGGGCCGGGGCAGGGCGTGGGCTCAGCGACGGCACGGCGGAGGGGCCGGGGCATGGGCGCGGGCTCGGCGATGGCGATGGTGGGGGCGGGGCAGGGGCGCGGGCTCGGGGGCGGGGCGGCGACGGCGTCGGGGCAGCCTGGCGGCGTCGATGTGCTCGGCGTCGTCGGGCGGCAACTACGAGATGAGAAGTGAAATTTTTCACAAGTCTTGCTTATATCCACTGAGCATTGGTCCCGGTTCGTGACACCAACCGGGACCAATGCCCCCTTTAGTCCCGGTTGGTGCCACCAACCGGGACCAAAGGCCTCCTTTCAGCAGCCCAAAGGGCGGGAAGTGGCGGCCTTTGGTCCCGGTTCGTGGCACCAACCGGGACCAAAGGACATGTGCTGCCCGCGTCGCGACCAAAGTTTAGTCCCACCCCGCTAGTTGAGAGAGCTCGAGAGTGGTTTATAAGCGCTGCTGCGCCCACCCTCTCGAGCTCCTCTCAACTGCAGGCTTTCGGGCCTAACCATACACTATGTGCCTGTGGGGCCTACTAGGCCACCTGCGGGCCTGAATCCTGGCCCATGGTTGGGTTTCTAGTCGTATTCAGGCCGTGGTGGCCCAGTAGATGGCATTTTTTTTCTTTGTTGCTTTATATTTTATTTTGTTTCTACTTACAACAAAATACTTCATGTTGCTATTTTTATTTATTTTATTAAAGTTTATTTTTTAATTGTTTTTGCTTTTAGGTCACAAAAATTATAAACTTTCTGTTAGTGCCATTAGTTTTCAAATTTGAATAGTTTAAATTTGAATTCTTTGAAATTTGTGTGAATCACTAGTTTGTGATTAACTTTACTATAAAAATAGATTTTGGAGTGATTCTTTTTCCTGCTATTTAATATTACTGTGTTTTATGATTCTATTCAAAAACAGATTTTGTTATTTTAGTTTCTAACAAAAAAATCTTTATGATAATGCTTTTTGCTATTAAAGTTTCTAACAAAAACATTCTTTATGAAAATTCCTTTTGCTATTGGAGTTTTATAAAAGCTTTTTAGTTGATTCTTTTGGCTATTGAAGAATATTATAGTTTTGTTTTAGTTGATCATAACAGCATATTTTAATTGATTATTTTTAGTTCATTCTTTTTGCTATTAGTTCATGAGCTATAAATGACCCTTAAATTGAAAAGCACTACAAATGAACTCTGAAAAGGTTGAAAGTTGGCATGGTATCATCATTTCCTACCCACATAGCATGTGCTAAAAAGTTGAGAGGGTTACGACAAAAACTGGATGCACTTCGTGTACAAAATGGACAATCTCTTCCGAAGTATCAGGGTTTCGAACGAAAACTCATATGTTACAAAGGGATTTCATTTTTTTGAACTTATTTGAACTCCAGACTTTTTGTGTGTTCAAAATGCACCATTCAAAGCCACATCATCAATTTTCAACCCTTTCTGACTTCATTTGTTATTTTTCATGCATTTACTGATTTTCATGAGCTATATGACCGTGAAATTGAAAAGCACTACAAATGAACTCTGAAAAGGTTGAAAGTTGGCATGGTGTCATCATTTCACCCACATAGCATGTGCTAAAAAGTTGAGAGGGTTACAGCAAAAACTGGATGCACTTCGTGTATAAAATGGACAATCTCTTCCGAAGTATCAGGATTTCGGACGAAAACTCATCTGTTACGACAGGCATTTCAAATGAACTACAAAAAAGGTTGAAAGTTGGCATGGTATCATCATAATAGTTGTGGAGAGAAAGTCTTCACTTTTTTTTCGCTTGTGTCCTTTGCTTATTGCGCCGTAACCATGGATAATCTTCATCGTTTATCAGGATGCTTGGATCAGCCTTGACTTTGAAGGGAGGAATTTCATGAAACTTTTCATAATCTTCAGACATGTCTGTCTTGCCCTCCACTCCCACGATGTCCCTTTTTCCTGAAAGAACTATGTGGCGCTTTAGCTCATCGTATGATGTATTCGCTTCCTTATCTTTTCTTTTTCTCGGTCTGGTAGACATGTCCTTCACATAGATAACCTGTGCCACATCATTGGATAGGACGAACGGTTCGTCAGTGTACCCAAGATTGTTCAGATCCACTGTTGTCATTCCGTACTGTGGGTCTACCTGTACCCCGCCTCCTGACAGATTGACCCATTTGCACTTAAACAAAGGGACCTTAAAATCATGTACGTAGTCAAGTTCCCATATGTCCACTATGTAACCATAATATGTGTCCTTTCCCCTCTCGGTTGCTGCATCAAAGCGGACACCACTATTTTGGTTGGTGCTCTTTTGATCTTGGGCGATCGTGTAAAATGTATCCCATTTATCTCGTATCCTTTGTAAGTCAATACAGTCAAAGATGGTCCCCTGGACAACGAGTACAACTCATCACAAACAGTGTTGTCACCTCTGAGACGTGTTTCCAACCAACTGCTGAAAGTCCTGATGTGTTCACATGTAATCCAGTCGTCGCACTACTCCGGGTGTTTGGAGCGCAGACTGTTCTTATGTTCATCGACATATGGGGTCACCAAGGTAGAGTTCTGTAGAACTGTGTAGTGTGCTTGAGACCAAGAATATCCGTCCCTGCATTTTATTGAGTCCCCTCCAAGCGTGCCTTTTCCAGTCAGTCTCCCCTCATACCACGATTTATGGAGACCTGTCTTCTTAAGGCCAGGAATGAAGTCAACACAAAACCTAATGACATCCTCTGTTTGATGGCCCATGGAGATGCTTCCTTCTGGCCTAGCGCGGTTACGGACATATTTCTTTAGGACTCCCATGAACCTCTCAAAGGGGAACATATTGTGTAGAAATACGGGCCCCAGAATGACAATCTCGTCGACTAGATGAACTAGGACGTGCGCCATGATATTGAAGAAGGATGGTGGGAACACCAGCTCGAAACTGACAAGACATTGCGCCACATCACTCCTTAGCCTTGGTATGATTTCTGGATTGATCACCTTCTGAGAGATTGCATTGAGGAATGCACATAGCTTCACAATGGCTAATCGGATGTTTTCCGGTAGAAGCCCCCTCAATGCAACCGGAAGCAGTTGCGTCATAATCACGTGGCAGTCATGAGACTTTAGGTTCTGGAACTTTTTCTCTGGCATATTTATTATTCCCTTTATATTCGACGAGAAGCCAGTCGGGACCTTCATACTGAGCAGGCATTCAAAGAAGATTTCTTTCTCTTCTTTCGTAAGAGCGTAGCTGGCAGGACCTTCATACTGCTTCGGAGGCATGCCGTCTTTTTCGTGCAAACGTTGCAGGTCCTCCCATGCCTCAGGTGTATCTTTTGTCTTCCCATACACGCCCAAGAAGCCTAGCAGGTTCACGCAAAGTTTCTTCGTCACGTGCATCACGTCGATTGAAGAGCGGACCTCTAGCTCTTTCCAGTAGGGTAGGTCCCAAAATATAGATTTCTTCTTCCACATGGGTGCGTGTCCCTCAGCGTCATTCGGAACAGCTAGTCCGCCGGGACCCTTTCCAAAGATTACGTGTAAATCATTGACCATAGCAAGTACGTGATCACCGGTATGTTGGGGATCGTAGCATAATTTTAAAATTTTCCTACGCTCACCAAGATGCATCTATGGAGTCTACTAGCAACGAGGGGAAAGGAGTGCATCTACATACCCTTGTAGATCGCGAGCGGAAGCGTTCCAATGAACGTGGATGACGGAGTCGTACTCGCCGTGATCCAAATCACCGATGACCGAGTGCCGAACGGACGGCACCTCCGCGTTCAACACACGTACGGTGCAGCGACGTCTCCTCCTTCTTGACCCAGCAAGGGGGAAGGAGAGGTTGATGGAGATCCAGCAGCACGACGGCGTGGTGGTGGATGTAGCGGGCTACTGGCAGGGCTTCGCCGAGCTTATACGAGAGAGAGAGGTGTTGCAGGGGAGGAGGGAGGCGCCCAAGGCTGTTGGTTGCTGCCCTCCCTCCCCCCCTTTATATAGGCCCCCTGGGGGGGCACCGGCCCTGGAGATGGGATCTCAAGGGGGGGCGGCGGCCAAAGGGGGGAAGGGGTTGCCTTGCCCCCCAAGGCAAGTGGGAAGCCCCCCCACCCTAGGGTTCCCAACCCTAGGCGCATGGGGAAAGGCCCATGGGGGGGCGCCCAGCCCACTAGGGGCTGGTTCCCTTCCCACTTCAGCCCACGGGGCCCTCCGGGATAGGTGGCCCCACCCGGTGGACCCCCGGGACCCTTCCGGTGGTCCCGGTACAATACCGGTAACCCCCGAAACTTTCCCGGTGGCCGAAACTTGACTTCCTATATATAATTCTTCACCTCCAGACCATTCCGGAACCTCTCGTGACGTCCGGGATCTCATCCGGGACTCCGAACAACTTTCGGGTTTCCGCATACATAAATCTCTACAACCCTAGCGTCACCGAACCTTAAGTGTGTAGACCCTACGGGTTCGGGAGACATGCAGACATGACCGAGACGCCTCTCCGGTCAATAACCAACAGCGGGATCTGGATACCCATGTTGGCTCCCACATGTTCCACGATGATCTCATCGGATGAACCACGGTGTCGAGGATTCAATCAATCCCGTATGCAATTCCCTTTGTCAATCGGTATGTTACTTGCCCGAGATTCGATCGTCGGTATCCCAATACCTTGTTCAGTCTCGTTACCGGCAAGTCTCTTTACTCGTACCGCAATGCATGATCCCGTGACTAATGCCTTAGTCACATAGAGCTCACTATGATGATGCATTACCGAGTGGGCCCAGAGATACCTCTCCGTCACACGGAGTGACAAATCCCAGTCTCGATCCGTGCCAACCCAACAGACACTTTCGGAGATACCCGTAGTGCACCTTTATAGTCACCCAATTACGTTGTGACGTTTGGCACACCCAAAGCACTCCTACGGTATCCGGGAGCTGCACGATCTCATGGTCTAAGGAAAAGATACTTGACATTGGAAAAGCTCTAGCAAACGAAACTACACGATCTTTATGCTATGCTTAGGATTGGGTCTTGTCCATCACATCATTCTCCTAATGATGTGATCCCGTTATCAATGACATCCAATGTCCATAGTCAGGAAACCATGACTATCTGTTGATCAACGAGCTAGTCAACTAGAGGCTTACTAGGGACATGTTGTGGTCTATGTATTCACACATGTATTACGATTTCCGGACAATACAATTATAGCATGAACAATAGACAATTACCATGAACAAAGAAATATAATAATAACCATTTATTATTGCCTCTAGGGCATATTTCCAACAGTCTCCCACTTGCACTAGAATCAATAATCTAGTTACATTGTGATGAATCGAACACCCACTGGTGTTGATCATGTTTTGCTCTAGGGAGAGGTTTAGTCAACGGATCTGCTACATTCAGGTCCGTATGTACTTTACAAATATCTATGTCTCCATTTTGAACACTTTCACGAATGGAGTGGAAGCGACGCTTGATATGCCTGGTCTTCCTGTGAAACCTGGGCTCCTTGGCAAGGGCAATAGCTCCAGTGTTGTCACAGAAGAGAGTCATCGGGCCCGACGCATTGGGAATCACCCCTAGGTCGGTAATGAACTCCTTCATCCAGACTGCTTCCTGTGCTGCCTCCGAGGCTGCCATGTACTCCGCTTCACATGTAGATCCCGCCACGACGCTTTGCTTGCAACTGCACCAGCTTACTGCTCCTCCATTCAAAATATACACGTATCCGGTCTGTGACTTCGAGTCATCCAGATCTGTGTCGAAGCTAGCGTCGACGTAACCCTTTACGACGAGCTCTTCGTCACCTCCATAAACGAGAAACATATCCTTAGTCCTTTTCAGGTACTTCAGGATATTCTTGACCGTTGTCCAGTGTTCCATGCCGGGATTACTTTGGTACCTTCCTACCAAACTTACGGCAAGGTTTACATCAGGTCTGGTACACAGCATGGCATACATAATAGATCCTATGGCCGAGGCATAGGGGATGACACTCATCTTTTCTCTATCTTCTGCCGTGGTCGGGCATTGAGCCATGCTCAATTGCACACCTTGCAATACAGGCAAGAACCCCTTCTTGGACTGATCCATATTGAACTTCTTCAATATCTTGTCAAGGTATGTACTCTGTGAAAGACCAATGAGGCGTCTTGATCTATCTCTATAGATCTTGATGCCTAATATATAAGCAGCTTCTCCAAGGTCCTTCATTGAAAAACACGTATTCAAATAGGCCTTTATACTTTCCAAGAATTCTATATCATTTCCCATCAATAGTATGTCATCCACATATAATATGAGAAATGCCACAGAGCTCCCACTCACTTTCTTGTAAACACAGGCTTCTCCATAAGTCTGTGTAAACCCAAACGCTTTGATCATCTCATCAAAGCGAATGTTCCAACTCCGAGATGCTTGCACCAGCCCATAGATTGAGCGCTGGAGCTTGCATACTTTGTTAGCATTCTTAGGATCGACAAAACCTTCCGGCTGCATCATATACAACTCTTCCTTAAGGAAGCCGTTAAGGAATGCCGTTTTGACGTCCATCTGCCATATCTCATAATCATAGTATGCGGCAATTGCTAACATGATTCGGACGGACTTCAGCTTCGCTACGGGTGAGAAAGTCTCATCGTAGTCAACCCCTTGAACTTGTCGATAACCCTTAGCGACAAGTCGAGCTTTGTAGATGGTCACATTACCATCTGCGTCCGTCTTCTTCTTAAATATCCATTTGTTTTCTATGGCTCGCCGCTCATCGGGCAAGTCAGTCAAAGTCCATACTTTGTTTTCATACATGGATTCTATCTCGGATTTCATGGCTTCTAGCCATTTGTCGGAATCCGGGCCCGCCATCGCTTCTTCATAGTTCGAAGGTTCACCGTTGTCTAACAACATGATTTCCAGGACAGGGTTGCCGTACCACTCTGGTGCGGAACGTGTCCTTGTGGACCTACGAAGTACAGTAACTTGATCTGAAGCTTCATGATCATCATCATTAACTTCCTCCCCAGTCGGTGTAGGCACCACAGGAACATTTTCCCGCGCTGCGCTACTTTCCGGTTCGGAAGGGGTGACTATCACCTCATCAAGTTCCACTTTCCTCCCACTCAATTCTTTCGAGAGAAACTCCTTCTCTAGAAAGGACCCGTTCTTGGCACGAAGATCTTGCCTTCGGATCTGAGGTAGAATGTATACCCAATAGTTTCCTTAGGGTATCCTATGAAGACGCATTTTTCCGACTTGGGTTCGAGCTTTTCAGGTTGAAGTTTCTTGACATAAGCATCGCATCCCCAAACTTTTAGAAACGACAGCTTAGGTTTCTTCCCAAACCATAATTCATACGGTGTCGTCTCAACGGATTTCGACGGAGCCCTATTTAAAGTGAATGCGGCAGTCTCTAAAGCATAACCCCAAAATGAGAGCGGTAAATCGGTAAGAGACATCATAGATCGCACCATATCTAATAGAGTGCGATTACGACGTTCGGACACACCATTTCTCTGAGGTGTTCCAGGCGGCGAGAGTTGTGAAACTATTCCACATTGCCTTAAGTGTGCACCAAACTCGTGACTTAAATATTCTCCACCACGATCTGATCGTAAGAATTTTATTCTCCTGTCATGTTGATTCTCAACCTCAGTCTGAAATTCCTTGAACTTTTCAAAGGTTTCAGACTTGTGTTTCATTAGGTAGACATACCCATATCTACTTAAATCATCTGTGAGAGTGAGAGCATAACGATATCCTCCGCGAGCCTCAACACTCATTGGACCGCACACATCGGTATGTATGATTTCCAATAAGTTGGTTGCTCGCTCCATTGTTCCGGAGAATGGAGTCTTGGTCATCTTACCCATGAGGCATGGTTCGCACGTGTCAAATGATTCGTAATCAAGAGACTCCAAAAGTCCATCTACATGGAGCTTCTTCATGTGCTTGACACCAATGTGACCAAGGCGGCAGTGCCACAAGTATGTGGGACTATCGTTATCAACTTTACATCTTTTGGTATTCACACTATGAACATGTGTAACATCACGTTCGAGATTCATCAAAAATAAACCATTGACCAGCGGGGCATGACCATAAAACATATCTCTCAAATAAATAGAACAACCATTATTCTCGGATTTAAATGAGTAGCCATCTCGAATTAAACGAGATCCAGATACAATGTTCATGCTCAAAGCTGGCACTAAATAACAATTATTGAGGTTTAAAACTAATCCCGTGGGTAGATGCAGAGGTAGCGTGCCGACGGCGATCACATCGACCTTGGAACCATTCCCGACGCGCATCGTCACATCGTCCTTCGCCAGTCTCCGTTTATTCCGTAGTTCCTGTTTTGAGTTACAAATATGAGAAACCGCACCGGTATCAAATACCCAGGAGCTACTACGAGTACTGGTAAGGTACACATCAATTACATGTATATCACATATACCTTTGGTGTTGCCGGCCTTCTTCTTGTCCGCTAAGTATTTGGGGCAGTTCCGCTTCCAGTGACCACTTCCCTTGCAATAAAAGCACTCAGTCTCGGGCTTGGGTCCATTCTTTGACTTCTTCCCAGTAACTGGTTTACCGGGCGCGGCAACTCCCTTGCCGTCCTTCTTGAAGTTCTTCTTACCCTTGCCCTTCTTGAACTTAGTGGTTTTATTCACCATCAACACTTGACGTTCTTTTCTGATCTCTACCTCAGCTGATTTCAGCATTGAATATACCTCAGGAATGGTCTTTTCCATCCCCTGCATATTGAAGTTCATCACAAAGCTCTTGTAGCTTGGTGGAAGCGACTGGAGGATTCTGTCAATGACCGCGTCATCCGGGAGATTAACTCCCAGCTGAGACAAGCGGTTGTGCAACCCAGACATTCTGAGTATGTGCTCACTAACAGAACTATTCTCCTCCATTTTACAACTGAAGAACTTGTCGGAGACATCATATCTCTCGACCCGGGCATGAGCTTGGAAAACCAATTTCAGCTCCTCGAACATCTCATATGCTCCATGTTTCTCAAAACGCTTTTGGAGACCCGGTTCTAAGCTGTAAAGCATGCCGCACTGAACGAGGGAGTAATCATCAGCACGCTGCTGCCAAGCGTTCATAACGTCTTGGTTTTCTGGGATTGGTGCATCACCTAGCGGTGCTTCTAAGACATAATCTTTCTTGGCTACTATGAGGATGATCCTCAGGTTCCGGACCCAGTCCGTATAGTTGCTGCCATCATCTTTCAGCTTGGTTTTCTCTAGGAACGCGTTGAAATTGAGGACAACGTTGGCCATTTGATCTACAAGACATAGTGTAAAGATTTTGGACTAAGTTGATGATAATTAAGTTCATCTAATCAAATTACTCAATGAACTCCCACTCAGATAGACATCCCTCTAGTCATCTAAGTGAAACATGATCCGAATTCAACTAGGCCGTGTCCGATCATCACGTGAGACGGACTAGTCAAGATCGGTGAACATCTCCATGTTGATCGTATCTTCTATACGACTCATGCTTGACCTTTCGGTCCTCCGTGTTCCGAGGCCATGTCTGTACATGCTAGGCTCGTCAAGTCAACCTAAGTGTATTGCGTGTGTTCCGAGGCCATGTTTGTACATGCTAGGCTCGTCAACACCCATTGTATTAGAACGTTAGAATCTATCACACCCGATCATCACGTGGTGCTTCGAAACAACGAACCTTCGCAACGGTGCACAGTTAGGGGGAACACTTTTCTTGAAATTATCATAAGGGATCATCTTACTTACTACCGTCGTTCTAAGCAAATAAGATGCAAAAACATGATAAACATCACATGCAATCAAATAGTGACATGATATGGCCAATATCATTATGCTCCTTTGATCTCCATCTTCGGGGCACCATGATCATCTTCGTCACCGGCATGACACCATGATCTCCATCATCATGATCTCCATCATTGTGTCTTCATGAAGTCGTCACGCCAACGATTACTTCTACTTCTATGGCTAACGCGTTTAGCAACAAAGTAAAGTAATTTACATGGCGTTTATTCAATGACACGCAGGTCATGCAAAATAATAAAGACAACTCCTATGGCTCCTGCCGGTTGTCATACTCATCGACATGCAAGTCGTGATTCCTATTACAAGAATATGATCAATCTCATACATCACATATATCATTCATCACATCTTCTGGCCATATCACATCACAAAGCACTTGCTGCAAAAACAAGTTAGACGTCCTCTAATTGTTGTTGCAAGTTTTTACGTGGTTTGTAGGTTTCTAGCAAGAACGTTTTCTTACCTACGTATGACCACAACGTGATTTGCCAATTTCTATTTACCCTTCATAAGGACCCTTTTCATCGAATCCGTTCCGACTAAAGTAGGAGAGACAGACACCCGCTAGCCACCTTATGCAACTAGTGCATGTCAATCGGTGGAACCTGTCTCACGTAAGCGTACGTGTAAGGTCGGTCCGGGCCACTTCATCCTACAATGCCGCCGAAACAAGAAACGACTAGTAGCGGCAAGAAGAATTGGCAAACTCAACGCCCACAACTGCTTTGTGTTCTACTCGTGCATATTAACTACGCATAGGCCTGGCTCATGATGCCACTGTTGGGAATCGTAGCATAATTTTAAAATTTTCCTACGCTCACCAAGATGCATCTATGGAGTCTACTAGCAACGAGGGGAAAGGAGTGCATCTACATACCCTTGTAGATCGCGAGCGGAAGCGTTCCAATGAACGTGGATGACGGAGTCGTACTCGCCGTGATCCAAATCACCGATGACCGAGTGCCGAACGGACGGCACCTCCGCGTTCAACACACGTACGGTGCAGCGACGTCTCCTCCTTCTTGATCCAGCAAGGGGGAAGGAGAGGTTGATGGAGATCCAGCAGCACGACAGCGTGGTGGTGGATGTAGCGGGCTACTGGCAGGGCTTCGCCGAGCTTATACGAGAGAGAGAGGTGTTGCAGGGGAGGAGGGAGGCGCCCAAGGCTGTCGGTTGCTGCCCTCCCTCCCCCCCTTTATATAGGCCCCCTGGGGGGCGCCGGCCCTGGAGATGGGATCTCAAGGGGGGGGGGCGGCGGCCAAAGGGGGGAAGGGGTTGCCTTGCCCCCCAAGGCAAGTGGGAAGCCCCCCCACCCTAGGGTTCCCAACCCTAGGCGCATGGGGAAAGGCCCATGGGGGGCGCCCAGCCCACTAGGGGCTGGTTCCCTTCCCATTTCAGCCCACGGGGCCCTCCGGGATAGGTGCCCCCACCCGGTGGACCCCCAGGACCCTTCCGGCGGTCCCGGTACAACACCGGTAACCCCCGAAACATTCCCGGTTGCCGAAACTTGACTTCCTATATATAATTCTTCACCTCCGGACCATTCCGGAACCTCTCGTGACATACGGGATCTCATCCGGGACTCCGAACAACTTTCGGGTTTCCGCATACATAAATCTCTACAACCCTAGCGTCACCGAACCTTAAGTGCGTAGACCCTACGGGTTCGGGAGACATGCAGACATGACCGAGACGCCTCTCCGGTCAATAACCAACAGCGGGATCTGGATACCCATGTTGGCTCCCACATGTTCCACGATGATCTCATCGGATGAACCACGGTGTCGAGGATTCAATCAATCCCGTATGCAATTCCCTTTGTCAATCGGTATGTTACTTGCCCGAGATTCGATCGTCGGTATCCCAATACCTTGTTCAATCTCGTTACCGGCAAGTCTCTTTACTCGTACCGCAATGCATGATCCCGTGACTAACGCCTTAGTCACATAGAGCTCACTATGATGATGCATTACCGAGTGGGCCCAGAGATACCTCTCCGTCACACGGAGTGACAAATCCCAGTCTCGATCCGTGCCAACCCAACAGACACTTTCGAAGATACCCGTAGTGCACCTTTATAGTGACCCAGTTACGTTGTGACGTTTGGCACACCCAAAGCACTCCTACGGTATCCGGGAGCTGCACGATCTCATGGTCTAAGGAAAAGATACTTGACATTGGAAAAGCTCTAGCAAACGAAACTACACGATCTTTATGCTATGCTTAGGATTGGGTCTTGTCCATCACATCATTCTCTTAATGATGTGATCCCGTTATCAATGACATCCAATGTCCATAGTCAGGAAACCATGACTATCTGTTGATCAACGAGCTAGTCAACTAGAGGCTTACTAGGGACACGTTGTGGTCTATGTATTCACACATGTATTACGATTTCCGGACAATACAATTATAGCATGAACAATAGACAATTACCATGAACAAAGAAATATAATAATAACCATTTATTATTGCCTCTAGGGCATATTTCCAACACGGTAAGCATGGCGGGCTTCTTCCGGTGATCTGCCTCGCCTTTGAAATGCTTGCCTTTCTTTCGACATTGATGGTTGGTCGGAAGAAATCGACGATGGCCCAGGTACACATTCTTCCTGCATTTTTCAAGGTATATACTTTCAGTGTCATCTAAACAGTGCGTGCATGCGTGGTATCCCTTGTTTGTCTGTCCTGAAAGGTTACTGAGAGCGGGCCAATCGTTGATGGTTAAAAACAGCAACGCGTGCAGGTTAAATTCCTCCTGTTTGTGCTCATCCCACGTACGTACACCGTTTCCATTCCACAGTTGTAAAAGTTCTTCAACTAATGGCCTTAGGTACACATCAATGTCGTTGCCGGGTTGCTTAGGGCCTTGGATGAGAACTGGCATCATAATGAACTTCCGCTTCATGCACATCCAAGGAGGAAGGTTATACATACATAGAGTCACGGGCCAGGTGCTGTGATTGCTGCTCTGCTCCCCGAAAGAATTAATGCCATCCGCGCTTAAACCAAACCATACGTTCCTTGGGTCAGCTGCAAACTCAGCCCAGTACTTTCTCTCGATTTTTCTCCACTGCGACCCGTCAGCGGGTGCTCTCAACTTCCCGTCTTTCTTACGGTCCTCACTGTGCCATCGCATCAACTTGGCATGCTCTTCGTTTCTGAACAGACGTTTCAACCGTGGTATTATAGGAGCATACCACATCACCTTCGCAGGAACCCTCTTCCTGGGGGGCTCGCCGTCAACATCACCAGGGTCATCTTGTCTGATCTTATACCGCAATGCACCGCATACCGGGCATGCATTCAGATCCTTGTACGCACCGCGGTAGAGGATGCAGTCATTAGGGCATGCATGTATCTTCTGCACCTCCAATCCTAGAGGGCATACGACCTTCTTTGCTGCGTATGTACTGTCAGTCGGGCATTTCGTTATCCTTTGGAAGCTTCTTCTTCAATATTTTCAATAGCTTCTCAAATCCATTGTCAGGCACAGCATTCTCTGCCTTCCACTGCAGCAATTCCAGTACGGTACCGAGCTTTGTGTTGCCATCTTCGCAATTGGGGTACAACCCTTTTTTGTGATCCTCTAACATGCGATCGAACTTCAGCTTCTCCTTTTGACTTTCGCATTGCGTCCTTGCATCGACAATGACCCGGCGGAGATCATCATCATCGGGCACTGGTTCCTCTTGATCTTCAGCAGCTTCCCCCGTTGCAGCATCATTGGGCACATCGTCTGGTTCCTCTTGATCTTCAGCAGCTTCCCCCGTTGCAGCATCATTGGGCACATCGTCTGGTTCCTCTTGATCTTCAGCAGCTTCCCCGGTTGCAGCATCACCGTATTCAGGGGGCACATAGTTGTCATCGTCCTCTTGTTCTTCGCTGTCTTCCATCATAACCCCTATTTCTCCGTGCCTCGTCCAAACATTATAGTGTGGCATGAAACCCTGGTAAAGCAGGTGGGTGTGAAGGATTTTCCGGTCAGAGTAAGACTTCGTATTCCCACATGTAGGGCATGGACAACACATAAAACCATTATGCTTGTTTGCCTCAGCCACTTCGAGAAAATCATGCACGCCCTAATGTACTCGGAGGTGTGTCTGTCACCGTATATCCATTGCCGGTTCATCTGCGTGCATTCCGCTAAACCGTACAAATCTCAAAGAAAATGGAGCTTTGAGGTCGAGCTTCGAGAGGAGAAAGCTTAACTACTGTGGCTCGGGCATTTCATCGAACACCTCATGTGCATAGGAGGTGAGCTAGAGCACCTCATTGGTCCCGGTTGGTGCCACCAACCGGGACTAAAGGGGGGGCATTGGTCCCGGTTCGTGGCACCAATCGAGACTAAAGGGGGGCATTGATCCCGGTTCGTGGCACCAACCGGGACCAATGCCCACCTTTAGTCCCGGTTGGTGCCACCAACCGGGACCAAAGGACATGTGGTGCCCGTGTCGCGGCCAAAATTTAGTCCCACCTCGCTAGTTGAGAGAGCTCGAGAGTGGTTTATAAGCGCTGCTGCGCCCACCCTCTCGAGCTCCTCTCAACTGCAGGCTTTTGGGCCTAACCGTTCTCTTTGCCTGTGGGGCCTACTGGGCCGTCTGCGGGCCTGAATCCTGGCCCATGGGTGGGTTTCAAGTCGTATTCAGGCCGTGGTGGCCCAGTAGGTCGCATAATTTTTTCCCTGTTTTTTGTTTTCTCTTTTGCTTTATTTATTTTGTTTTGTTTCTACTTACAACAAAAAACTTATTTATTTTATTCCATTTTGTTTCTAATTACTTATGTATTTTACTTTATTTATTTTATTTTTATTTATTTTACTGCTGTTATTTTTATTTATTTTATTAAGGTTTATTTATTTTATTTACTATAGTTTATTTTATTAAGGTTTATTTATTTTTATTTATTTTATTAAGGTTTATTTATTTTATTTACTACAAAAAAATGAACATAGATGCGCCTATAGAGAAAATTCAACCTAAATTCATAATAAATTTCTATGAAATTCAAATAAATTTACTCTGAATTTAGGTCAAATTCCCTGTATAAGGGCATCTATTTTCACTTTGAGAGGAGCTCAACAAGGCAGAGAGGGACGGGCTTATAAACCGGCGTGAGCGCCCTTCGGTTGGCGAGGTGGGACTAAACTCTGACCGCAACTAGGACCAACCCTTTAGTCCCGGTTTGTGTTATGAACCGGGACTAAAGGGTGAGCCTCTGGTCCCGGTTCAAGCCACCAACCGGGACCAATGGTGGTGGGCCAGAAGCGAGGCCCATTGGTCCCGGTTTGTCCCACCAACCGGGACCAAAGGGGCCGGACGAACCGGGACCAATGCCCCCACGAGGCCCGGCAGGCCCCCGGCCGCAGGAACTGGGACCAATGCTCATATTAGTCCCGGTTCGTGACTGAACCGGGACTAATGTGAATATTGCCCTGTGACCAAAGCCCAGTTTTCTACTGGTGGAAATACATCACAAGGGCCCTTTAATCTCCTAATGTTGGACAAAACTGAAGTTTTATAGTCTTTTTCCTTTTGCAACCTTGTAACTGTTTGTACATAATTGAAAAAAATACCATAGAACGGTTGTTCTACGGTCAGGGACTCAAGAAGAAAAAAAATTACACCATGAAGCAAAAAAAATCACATTAAGATGTGCTTCACACACCCTGCACCGTCTTCTCGCCCCTTCCCCACAGAAATAAATACTCTGGTGTAAGCCTGATTATCGGGAATTAAAATGCAGCTGAGTTATATACCCAGACCACTTAGAGCATCTCCAACAGACGTCCAAAAACTGTTCCGCGCGCTAAAATTTGGGTTTTTTAGGCGCCGGACAGCTCCAGCAGAAGTTGTAAAATGATGCGCGCACAAAAAAGGGTTGGGTGCGCACTGAAAAACGCTATTGCATGCTGCAAATTTGAGGTGCCGAATTGCGCGCTTCACAATTTACACTGCGTGTTTTTTGGGCGTACGTTTTTAGGCATCTGCTAAACCAATGTTGAGTCCGGCGCGCTAAAAGTGCTACAGTGACGCGCTAAAACTATTTTAGGGCGCGAAACTTTTGTGCTCCTGTTGGAGATGCTCTTAAGAATAAAATGTGTCGATGATAACATGAACGGCTGTGCTATAGCGGTGGGCATCTTGCAAAAATTAATTGTAATTAGTTGGAAACTAGCGGATAACATCAACGCTACCCTTGTTGAGTTTCCATGGTGTGGGACTCTTCTAGGTGCTTCTCAATGTTTGAAAGGAGGGGAACCAGCGTATATTTTGAGAAAGAAAAACAAGAAACTAAATTGGATGGAATCTAAATTGAACATAATGTCTTGATGCAAGCTGATCGACTTAGTCAATTGCAAATATCATTCTCAAGATGACTGAGACATAACAAATGTGAAAAGCCCCCGCAGAAAGGAAAAAAAATGTGACAATCGATTACTGCAAAATCTCATGATAAACCAAAATAATACACATGGGGTGCATTGTGAAACTAATATAAAGTTATCAAGCAGCAGATCCCGTTTCTTCCATGACATGACACAAAAGGACAATTCGATGGTGTAACAAACAAACAATTCGGATATAGGTAAATCTTGCCCTGCACTCAATCAAACTCCAGAATGATGCCTGTCGTCCGCAGATCACACAACAGAATTAGGAATCCTCACGACACATGAAGGGATAGAGACAACCCCGGTATTCCCCGTTCAGCCGCTGCACACGCATGCTCCGGAGATGCACTGCAAAATAGTCGTACTTGTCCATCTTGAAGAAGACGTACCCATTTCGTGAATGCACGCTTTTAGGTTACTATCATGGTGTAACAAAATTATGTCTAGGTGCAAGTTCTCTCAACAATAATAACATAACTGGATCATATAACTATCCCTCAACATGCAACAAAGAGTCACTCCAAAGTCACTTATAGCGGAGAACAAACGAAGAGATTATTGTAGGGTACGAAACCACCTCAAAGTTATTCTTTCTGATCGATCTATTCAAGAGTCCGTAATAAAATAACACGAAACTATTCTTTCCGTTCAATCTATCATAGAGTTTGTACTAGAATAACACCTTAAGACACAAATCAACCAAAACCCTAATGTCACCTAGATACTCCAATGTCACCTCGAGTATCCGTGGGTATGATTATATGATATGCATCACACAATCTCAGATTCATCTATTCAACCAACACATAGAACTTCAAAGAGTGCCCCAAAGTTTCTAACGGAGAGTCAAGACAAAAATGTGTGCCAACCCCTATGCATAAGTTCACAAGGTCACTAAACCCACAAGTTGATCACCAAAATATATATCAAGTAGATCACGTGAATATCCCATTGTCACCACAGATAAGCACATGCAAGACATACATCAAGTGTTCTCAAATCCTTAAAGACTCAATCCGATAAGATAACTTCAAAGGGAAAAGTCAATCCATTACAAGAGAGTAGAGGGGGAGAAACATCATAAGATCCAACTATAATAGCAAAGCTCGTGATACATAAAGATCGTGCCAAATCAAGAACACGAGAGAGAGAGAGATCAAACACATAGCTACTGGTACATACCCTCAGCCCCAAGGGTGAACTACTCCCTCCTCGTCATGGAGATCGCTGGGATGACGAAGATGGCCACCGGTGAGGGATCCCCTGGAAGGCTGCCAGAACAGGGTCCCGATTGGTTTTTGGTGGCTACAGAGGCTTGCGGCGGCGGAACTCCCGGTCTATTATGCTCCCCGATGTTTTAGGGTATATGGACATATATAGGCGAAAGAAGTCGGTCAGGGGAGCCACAAGGGGCCCACGAGGGTGGGGGCGCGCCCAGGGGGGCAGGCGCGCCTCCCTGCCTCGTGGCCACCTCGAAGCTTCCCTGACGTCTACTCCAAGTTTCCTGGATTGCTTCCGTTCCAAAAATAACTCTCCCGAAGGTTTCATTCCGTTTGGACTCCGTTTGATATTCCTTTTCTTCGAAACACTGAAGGCAAGAAAACAGCAATTTGGGCTGGGCCTCCGGTTAATAGGTTAGTCCCAAAAATAACATAAAAGTGTTTAGTAAAGCCCATAAATATCCAAAACAGATAATATAATAGCATGGAACGATAAAAAATTATAGATACGTTGGAGACGTATCAGCATCCCCAAGCTTAATTCCTGCTCGTCCTCGAGTAGGTAAATGATAAAAACAGAATTTTTGATGTGGAATGCTACCTAACATAATCATCAATGTAATTTTCTTTATTGTGGCATGAATGTTCAGATCCGAAAGATTCAAGATAAAAGTTTAATATTGACATAAAAATAATAATACTTCAAGCATACTAACAAAGCAATCATGTCTTCTCAAAATAACATGGCCGAAGAAAGTTATCCCTACAAAATCATATAGTATGGCTATATATGCTCTATCTTCACCACACAAATATTTAAATCATGGACAACCCCGATGACACACCAAGCAATTGTTTCATACTTTTGATGTTCTCAAACTTTTTCAATCTTCACGCAATACATGAGCGTGAGCCATGGACATAGCACTATAGGTGGAATAGAATGGTGGTTGTGGAGAAGACAAAAAGGAGAAGATAGTCTCACATCAACTAGGCGTATCAACGGGCTATGGAGATGCCCATCAATAGATATCAATGTGAGTGAGTAGGGATTGCCATGCAACGGATGCACTAGATCTATAAGTGTATGAAAGCTCGAAAAGAAACTAAGTGGGTGTGCATCCAACTCGCTTGCTCACGAAGACCTAGGGCATTTTGAGGAAGCCCATCATTGGAATATACAAGCCAAGTTCTATAATAAAAGATTCCCACTAGTATATGAAAGTGATAACATAGGAGACTCTCTATCATGAAGATCATGGTGCTACTTTGAAGCACAAGTGTGGTAAAAGGATAGTAGCATTGTCCCTTCTCTCTTTTTCTCTCATTTTTTTTGGCCTTCTCTTTTTTTGGGCTTCTTTGGCCTCTTTTTTTCGTCCGGAGTCTCATCCCGACTTGTGGGGGAATCATGGTCTCCATCATCCTTTCCTCACTTGGGACAATGCTCTAATAATGATCATCCCACTTTTATTTACTTACAACTCAAGAATTACAACTCGATACTTAGAAAAAATATGACTCTATATGAATGTCTCCGGCGGTGTACCGGGATGTGCAATGAATCAATAGTGACATGCATGAAAGAATTATGAACGGTGGCTTTGCCACAAATACGATGTCAACTACATGATCATGCAAAGCAATATGACAATGATGAAGCGTGTCATAATAAACGGAACGGTGGTAAGTTGCATGGCAATATATCTCTGAATGGCTATGGAAATGCCATGATAGGTAGGTATGGTGGCTGTTTTTAGGAAGATATATGGTGGGTGTATGATACCGGCGAAAGGTGCGCGGTATTAGAGAGGCTAGCAATGATGGAAGGGTGAGAGTGTGTATAATCCATGGACTCAACATTAGTCATAATGAACTGACATACTTATTGCAAAAATCTATTAGTTATCGAAACAAAGTACTACGCGCATGCTCCTAGGGGGATAGATTGGTAGGAAAAGACCATCGCTCGTCCCCGACCGCCACTCATAAGGAAGACAATCAATAAATAAATCATGCTCCGACTTCATCACATAACGGTTCACCATACGTGCATGCTATGGGAATCACAAACTTTAACACAAGTATTTCTCAAATACACAACTACTCAACTAGAATGACACTAATATCACCATCTTCATATCTCAAAACAATCATAAGGAATACAACTTCTCATAGTATTCAATGCACTTTATATGATAGATTTTATTATATCCCTCTTGGATGCCCATCATATTAGTACTAAATTCATAACCAAAGCAAATTCCCATGCTGTTAAAGACTCTCAAAATAATATAAGTGAAGCATGAGAGTTCATCTATTTCTTCAAAATAAAACCACCGCCGTGCTCTAAAAGATATAATTGAAGCACTAGAGCAAAAGACAAACTACTCCAAAAGATATATGTGAAGATCAATGAGTAGTCGAATAATTATGTAACTATGTGAAGACTCCTAACATTTAAGAATTTCAGATCTTGGTATTTTATTCAAACAGCAAGCAAAACAAAAGAAAATAAAATGACGCTCCAAGCAAAACACATATCATGTGGTAATAAAAATATAGCTCCACGTAAAGTTACCGATGAACGAAGACGAAAGAGGGGATGCCTTCCGGGGTGCCTTGGTAATCCCCAAGCTTAGGCTCTTGCCACTCCTTATTCCATAGTCCATCGAATCTTTACCCAAAACTTAAAAACTTCACAACACAAAACTTAACAGAAAACTCGTAAGCTCCGTTAGTATAAGAAAATAAATCACCACTTTTGGTACTGTTATGAACTCATTCTAAATTCATATTGGTGTTATATCTACTGTATTCCAACTTCTCTATGGTTCATACCCTCCGATACTACTCATAGATTCATCAAAATAAGCAAACAACACATTGAAAAACAGAAACTGTCAAAAACAGAACAATCTGTAGTAATCTGTATCAAACGCAAACTTCTGGAACTCATAAAAATCTTCCAAAATAGGACGACCTAGATAATTTGATTATTGATCTACTACAATTGGAATCAGTATTTTATCACTTTCTGGTGATTTTTAACAATTGTTTTCGTGAGCAGAAAGTTTCTGTCTTTTTCAGCAAGATCGAATAATTATCATCCAAGAAGATCCTATAGGTCTTACTTGGAACAAACACTAATTTAAACATAAAAACACATCTAACCAGAGGCTAGATGAATTATTTATTACTAAACAGGAGCAAAAAACAAAGAACAAAAATAAAATTGGGTTGCCTCCCAACAAGCGCTAACGTTTAACGCCCCTAGCTAGGCATGATGATTTCAATGATGCTCACATAAAAGATAAGAATTGAAACATAAAGAGAGCATCATGAAGAATATGATTAGCACATTTAAGTCTAACCCACTTCCCATGCATAGGGATTTTTTGATCAACCAACTTATGGGAACAATAATCAACTAGTATAGGAAGGCAAAACATAGAGAGGAAATTTGATATTATTGCAATTCCTACAAGCATATGTTCCACCCTCATAATAATTTTCAGTAGCATCATGAATGAATTCAACAATATAACTATCACATAAAGCATTCTTTTCATGATACACAAGCATAGAAATTTTACTACTCTCCACATAAGAAAAAGTCTTCTCATTCGGAATAGTGGGAGCAAACTCAACAAAATAACTATCATGGGATTGAAAATTGAAATCAAGATGACAAGTTTCATGGTTATAATTATTCTTTATAGCATACATGTCATCACAATAATCATCATAGATAGGAGGCATGCTTTCATCATAGTAAATTTTCTCTTCAAAACTTGGGGGACAAAAAAATATCATCTTCATCAAACATAGCATCCCCAAGCTTGTGGCTTTGCATATCATTAGCATCGTGGGTATTCAAAGAATTAATACTAACAACATTGCAATCATGCTCATCATTCAAAGATTTAGTGCCAAGCATTTTAGAGACTTCTTCTTCTAGCACTTGAGCACAATTTTCCTTTCCATCATTCTCACGAAAGATGTTAAAAAGATGAAGCGTATGAGGCAAACTCAATTTAATTTTTTGTAGCTTTCTTCTATAAACTAAACTAGTGATAAAACAAGAAACAAAAAGATTCGATTGCAAGATCTAAAGATATACCTTCAAGCACTCACCTCCCCGGCAACGGCGCCAGAAACTGCTTGATGTCTACTACGCAACCTTCTTCTTGTAGACGTTGTTGGGCCTCCAAGTGCAGAGGTTTGTAGGACAGTAGCAAATTTCCCTCAAGTGGATGACCTAAGGTTTATCAATATGTGGGAGGCATAGGATGGAGATGGTCTCTCTCAAGCAACCCTGCAACCAAATAACAAAGAGTCTTTTGTGTCCCCAACACACCCAATACAATGGTAATTTGTATAGGTGCACTAGTTCGGCGAAGAGATGGTGATACAAGTGCAATATGGATGGTAGATATAGGTTTTTGTAATATGAAAATATAAAAACAGTTAGGTAATAAGCGATAAAAGCGAGCGTAAACGGTATTGCAATGCTAGGAAACAAGGCCTAGGGTTCATACTTTCACTAGTGCTAGTTCTCTCAACAATAATAACGTAACTAGATCATATAACTATCCCTCAACATGCAACAAAGAGTCACTCCAAAGTCACTAATAGCGCAGAACAAACGAGGAGATTAATGAAGGGTACGAAACCACCTCAAAGTTATTCTTTCTGATCGATCTATTCAAGAGTCCATTATAAAATAACACGAAGCTATTCTTTCTGTTCAATCTATCATAGAGTTCGTACTAGAATAACACCTTAAGACACAAATCAACCAAAACCCTAATGTCACCTAGATACTCCAATGTCACCTCGATTATCCGTGGGTATGATTATACGATATGCATCACACAATCTCAGATTCATCTATTCAACCAACACATAGAACTTTAAAGAGTGCCCCAAAGTTTCTAACAGAGATTCAATACGAAAACGTGTGCCAACCCCTATGCATAAGTTCACAAGGTCACTGAACCCGCAAGTTGATCACTAAAATATACATCAAGTAGATCACGTGAATATCCCATTGTCACCACAGATAAGCACATGCAAGACATACATCAAGTGTTCTCAAATCCATAAAGACTCAATCCGATAAGATAACTTCAAAGGAAAAACTCAATCCATTACAAGAGAGTAGAGGGGGAGAAACATCATAAGATCCAACTATAATAGCAAAGCTCCCGATACATCAAGATCATGCCAAATCAAGAACACGAGAGAGAGATCAAACACATAGCTACTGGTACATACCCTCAGCCCTGAGGGTGAACTACTCCCTCCTCATCATGGAGATCGTCAAGATGATGAAGATGGCTGTCGGTGTCAAAACCGGCGGATCTCGGGTAGGGGGTCCCGAACTGTGCGTCTAGGGCGGATGGTAACAGGAGACGGGGGACACGATGTTTACCCAGGTTCGGGCCCTCTCGATGGAGGTAATACCCTACTTCCTGCTTGATTGATCTTGATGATATGAGTATTACAAGAGTTGATCTACCACGAGATCGTAGAGGCTAAACCCTAGAAGCTAGCCTCTGGTTTGATTGTTGTTGTCCTACGGACTAAAACCCTCCGGTTTATATAGACACCGGAGGGGGCTAGGGTTAGACAGAGTCGGTTACAAGGGAGGAGATCTACATATCCGTATTGCCAAGCTTGCCTTCCACGCCAAGCAGAGTCCCATCCGGACACGTGACGAAGTCTTCAATATTGTATCTTCATAGTCCAATAGTCCGGCCAAAGGATATACTCCGGCTGTCCGAGGACCCCTAATCCAGGACTCCCTCAGTAGCCCCCGAACCAGGCTTCAATGACGATGAGTCCGGCGCGCAGATTGTCTTCGGCATTGCAAGGCGGGTTCTCCTCCAAATTCTGAGTACCTGTCGAGTAGCGTCCGGCTTCCCATGAATGTTGCACTCCTTGGCTTCTGCGCCTAATAATGGCTATCCTCCACGTGTCGAGCGAATGCGAGAAGTCGGGGCATTTTTACACTTGCCACCCTAACCATGTAAGTAAATCGTCTATTTAAGGAGGCGGGGATCCTCAGATCCAGATCACACCATCCTCCCACAGCGAGTATTCATCGGAGCGCGCCCGGAAAGGTCCATCCCATCATGGCCGGCCATCGCAGCTCCTCCTCTCGCTCCCGTAGCCCTAAGCCAGGCAATTGGAAGAAGTGTTCCGTCCCTCACAGCCAATTAGTAGAGTTACAGACCCAGGGATTCCTCCCTCCAGCGTATATGGTCCCCGTTCGAGCCGGAGTCGCCACCTACAACGGCGGGGAGCAAGCGGAGAGCTTTCCCAACCCATCCATGGGGGAGCGGGTATGCCTTGTCCCTTACTTATTAAGGGGGCTCGGATTTCCAATCCATCCGTTCCTCCGCGGGCTCCTGGAGTTCTACGGCCTCCAGCTGCATAACTTTACTCCCGCCTCCATATTACACATCGCTGGCTACGTCGCCCTTTGCAAGCTGTTTTTGGGCTGTGAAGTTCATTTCGAGCTATCGAAGAGGCTATTCTGCCTCGTACCCCGTACTCAGGAGGGGTCAATATATCAAGTGGGCGGAGCCGAAATATGGCGCATCTCCGAGACCGGATACCTGTCTGGTACACCGAAGAAGACATCCGAAGACTGGCCTTCGGAGTGGTTTTATATGGAGGACGTCCCCCTTCCGGACCCTATTCGGATGGGCCTTCCTGAGTTCGACAATGCTCCCTTGAAGAAATGCTACAACTGGCGCCCTCGGAGCCCTCAGGAGGAAGATAACGGAGAAGTCCTTTACCTGATGGGTCGGATACAAACGTTGGCCGAGTCAGGATTGACAGTAACCGAGGTTATGTCAATATGTATAATGCGGGGGGTGCAGCCACTTCAATATCTGGGGCAACCGATGTGGCACTTCAACGGAGAAGACGATGCCACCCGCTGCGGTCGTAAGGGACCGGACTCAGTCGCTGCTCTAGCAAAAATTTTGTCCGATTTGTACAAAGGAGAGGAAGAGGAGTTCATCCGCATTAAGCCACGGGATGGATTCTCCATGTACAACCCCCCAAGCTGGGTGAGCTGCTACTTTTTACTCCAAACCTTCCCGCATTCTTCGTCATAAGTATTTACCTTGCCATTTCATAGCAGGAACTGCGAAAAGCTGTAAGGGAGGTCCACAGCCCGCCTCCACAACCGGAGGACCCTGACCGGGCCCTCGACCCCGGACTCGAAGAAGATCCGGACACATTTGTGGAGCTTATTGACAGGAAGTTCTATCAATTAAGCTGCGACGGTGCCATGGTGGCCATCATAGCCGATTATCCGGGACTACTCCCTGCATCGCATGTAAGTAAAACCGGAGTCCTAACTTCCAAGAAGGATCCCTTTTTCTGCACTTCACCTACCGCACACATATGGTGTCTTACAGGGAAGGCCCTCGGGACGCCATGCCGAACCCGCAGTGACTCACCAACAAGGGGCACCGAAGCCGGGTAGGCTTAAAAGGAAGGCGGTCAGGACTGAGACGCCGTCGCAGAGGTATGAAAAAGAACCCCGCTCCGTGGTTGTCGTCTTTTAAAATATAATAACGCCCATGTTTCCTAGTAGGAAAAACGCTCGCCGGACTATATCCGGAGAGGTTGCCGGCCACGCCTCCACCAGTCGGGCTCCAGAGCCGGACTTAGAGGCGGACGCTAACATGGGGCCAACGCCGGATGTTCCTCCTACAGAGGATGCGGATAGGCTGTCCGCTACGAATTCCGAAGTGGAGAGCGCCATGAATCACAGGCGTCGCCGGGCCGTACTCCGCGACGCTTGTTTCTCCCAAGAGGCGTTTGATGCCTTCAACTCAGGAGACGCGTACATCCGAGCTGCTCAAAATGGTCTTGCCAGAGCCACGGACCAGTATGTAAAGGATATACGGGTAAGAAAATCTAATAATTATGTATATCAGTAGCCCCTGAGACTTGAAACAGTTGGCACAACTGATTTAAGGATCATTGTTTGCATAGGTTCTTACGGAGAAGAATACCCAGTTGTCTCAAGAGCTGGAGGAGTGCAAAGCCCAGCTTCAGGCCGCAGTTGCCGCAGTGAAGGAGTCCGAGAAGGCCCCATCTGGTAACACTTGTTTCCATTGCAAAGAATGACATGTACCAGGTAGTATAAGGCATGCATGCAGATCTAACAATAGATTCTGCAGATGACCCCAGAGTGAATCCGGAGGTCGTGCGAGGGGACGAGCAACATGCTAAACGACAGCTAAAGGCTGGCGAGCGCGTGCTTACACGGGTTAGGCGGGAGAAAAACGATCTCCAAGACGCCAATACCCGGCTGGGCGTTGAACTGAAAGATGTTCGAGCCCAGCTTGCTGACTCCGTAAAGGAGAATAAGAGGCTTCGACGCGGCATTTTCAGTAAGTGCTTGAACGAACTTTTAAAGAGTTCGGCGAAGAAACCGGCTGACAGAGTTATATCTGTAGGTATGCTGACGGGTCGTCCCGCCGAGGAAATGCCCGGGTCTGCAGGTGATCTTCTGCCAGAGCTCTCCCAACTGCACGAACAAGTTCGGCAGGTGATGCAGGGCATTGCCCAAGCCTTGTGGCCATCCGCCTCCCTGCCAGGAGAAATGGGGAGCTTGTAGAGAAGCTCAAGGGAGCGCGGCGGCGCTTCCGATTATGGAAGATATCAGCCTGCCGACAAGGTGCAAGGGAAGCCTGGGCCATGGTGAAGACGCGATATACCAAGGCTGACCCGAACCACATGGCCGAGGTCGGACCTGTGGGGTCTGATGGGAAAGAGATCCCCGTCAGTTTGGTGTATGACCAGGTAGAATTAGCCGCAAAGTATTCCCAACAGGATTGTAGGCTAGACAGCCTGTTGGATGGTATAGAAGAAGAATTTAGTCAGTCTAAGTGACTGTGTACTTCAAGTGACATGTATTGTCCCTAGCCGGATTGTAAATCATTTGTCATGGCGGACCTTTTCGCTTCGACCTCCGGACCCGATCGTCCGGAGTGTATCCGTATACCCGCTTAGTTATGTGAAAACCGGGGTACGCGTGGAAACCAGGCGTAGGGGTCATAAGTGCTTGAACAGACAAGTACCCAACTAGCTATGTTATATTACATGGATAGTAAGAAACATCTTCCAGGGAGAATAGTTCCGTTAAGGGTTCCTTTCCCTGGGTACGCATGCATTAATGTGCATGTCCGAACTGCGAAAAGAGATGCAGGATATAAACATCTGGGGGCATGTAGTACAATAAATAAAAATCGTCTTTTGTTCACCGACCGAATATTCCCTTAAGAACGCTAGCTTTCGGCTTCACCCAGTCTGAGGTACACATCCGGCTGACCCGGCAGTAACAATCGCAGAGGTGCTCCCCTTATGCCCTAGCCGAATTAACGGGAACGTAGGGCATAAACACAAGAGCCAGGCAACCCAGCTTGGCCAAAACTTAAGTCATATCGATGCATATAATGGCAAAAAAAGGTACATGTGAAAAGTAACACGTGTGGGGCCTAGAGCCCGGAGCGTAGCTATATTAAGCTTCTGTATAAGAAGCCCCCAGGTATCATGAGCGCGGCTAGCGCGTCAAGATTGTGTAGTCAAGACACATTTTAGCCTTGTAAGGCCTCGAAGAAAAAAGGGAAGAAAGAAAGAAAGAAAAGGCAGATAACGAATATATAAAAAATTGACAGAGGTAAGGAGACGAACATAGAGTCCAGAACTAGGCGTAGAACCTTCAGAGTCTGGCTGCGTTCCATGGGTTTGGCTCGAGTCGATTGTCCGATGCATCCCGCAGACGGTACGCTCCACCGGTCAGAACTTGGTCAATAATGAAGGGACCTTCCCATTTGGGCTTGAGCTTGTTCTTTTTCTTCTCCGATAGGCGTAGAACGAGTTCGCCAACGTTATAAGTTTTGGCCCGTACTTCTCTGCTTTGATACCTTCGAGCCTATTGCTGATAGAATGCGGAACGGGCTTTTGCCACGTCACGCTCCTCCTCCAGGGTGTCCAAACTGTCCTGCCGATCAAGCTCGGCTTCTTTCTCTTCATACATGCGCACTCTAGGTGAGTCATGAATTATGTCGCAGGGCAGTACCGCCTCTGCGCCGTACACCATAAAAAACGGTGTGTATCCGGTAGTGCGATTCGGCGTGGTCCGCAGCCCCCATAGTACGGAGTCGAGCTCCTCTACCCAGTGCGTATCGGATTCCTTCAAGGATCGCACTAATCTGGGTTTAATGCCGCTCATGATAAGACCATTTGCTCGCTCGACTTGACCGTTAGTTTGCGGGTGATAGACAGAAGCATAATCGAGCTTGATGCCCATGTTGCTGCACCAAAGTTTTACCTCGTCGGCTGTAAAGTTCGAGCCGTTATCGGTGATGATGCTGTGGGGAACGCCATAACGGTGTACAACCCCGGATATGAAGTCTATCACTGGTCCGGATTCGGCCGTTTTAACTGGTTTGGCTTCTATCCATTTGGTGAATTTGTCCACCATGACCAATAGGTATTTTTTCTTATGGCTTCCCCCTTTAAGGGGTCCGACCATATCAAGCCCCCAGACCGCAAAGGGCCAAGTGATGGGGATTGTTTGGAGAGCGGTAGGTGGCATATGGCTTTGGTTTGCGAAAAGCTGGCAACCGACGCAACGTTGAACGAGGTCCTGTGCGTCTGCCCGGGCTGTCGGCCAATAAAAACCTGTACGGAAGGCCTTGCTTACAAGGGCCCGAGCTGCGGCGTGGTGGCCGCCAAGTCCAGCATGAATTTCTGCCAAAAGTTGCCGTCCTTCCTCTTCGGAGATGCACCTTTGAAGGACTCCGGTAGCGCTTTTCTTATAAAGCTCTCCCTCGTGGACCTTGTAGGCTTTAGACCATCGCACAATGCAACGTGCCTCGTTTGGGTCCTCAGGTAGTTCATGCCTAGTTAGGTAAGCCAAGAAGGGTTCTGTCCACGGGGCGATGACGGCCATAATCACGTGGGCCGAAGGTGTTATTTCGGTGGCAGAGCCTCCGATTACGTCAGAGTGTTCGGTGTCTGGTGTTGTGGCCGGGTCCGGACTATTGTTACCGGTCTCTCCTTCCCATACCACGGATGGCTTAAACAGCCTTTCCAAGAAGATATTAGGTGGGACAGGGTCGCGCTTAGCGCCGATGCGGGCGAGGATATCCGCCGCCTGATTGTTTTCCCGGACCACATGGTGGAATTCGAGCCCCTCGAACCGAGCTGACATTTTGAGGACGGCGTTGCGATAAGCCGCCATTTTTGGATCCTTGGCATCGAAGTCTCCATTTATTTGAGATATTGCGAGGTTCGACTCCCCACGCACCTCCTGGCGTTGAATGCCCATGGAGACTACCATCCGGAGACCATGTAACAGGGCCTCATATTCTGCTGCGTTGTTGGAGTCTGTGTATAATATTTGGAGTACGTATTGGACTGTATCTCCGGTGGGGGATGTCAGGACGACGCCAGCCCCCAGACCAGCCAGCATTTTAGAGCCGTCAAAGTGCATGATCCAATTGGAGTACGCGCCGTACTCTTTAGGGAGTTCGGCTTCTGTCCATTCGGCGACGAAATCAGCCAGTACTTGTGACTTAATGGCTCGCCGTGGTTTGTATATTATGTCGAACGGGAGGAGCTCAATAGCCCATTTAGCAATCCGGCCCGTGGCCTCGCGGTTGTTTATTATGTCGTTGAGTGGTACTTCAGAGGCCACCGTAATTGAACACTCTTGAAAGTAGTGTCGTAGTTTCCGGGATGCCATGAAGACCGCGTATGCTATCTTTTGATAATGTGGGTACCGTGATTTGCATGGAGTGAGGACAGTGGATACATAGTATACCGGCTTTTGAAGCGGGAACTTATGTCCGTCCGTCTCTCGTTCGACGACGAGCACTGCGCTTACAACTTGGTGTGTTGCCGCTATATATAACAGCATTGGTTCGCCGACATTTGGCGCGGCCAAGATTGGGTTTGTGGCCAAAACGGCTTTTATTTCTTCTAATCCGGCCGTGGCCGCATCCGTCCACTCGAAGTGTTCGGTGCGTCGAAGAAGGCGATAAAGAGGCAGTGCCTTTTCTCCTAATCGGGAGATGAAGCGGCTTAAGGCAGCCACGCATCCAGTTAGTTTCTGGATTTGCTTGAGGTCTGTTGGGATGGCCAACTGTGACAGAGCTCGGATTTTAGCCGGATTTGCTTCGATTCCTCTGTTGGAGACGATGAAGCCTAAGAGCTTTCCGGCGGGCACGCCGAAGACGCATTTTTTCGGATTGAGCTTAATGTCGTATGTTCGGAGATTGTCGAACGTGAGCCTCAAGTTGTCTTTTAAGGATTCAACGTGTCTGGTTTTAATGACCACATCGTCTACGTATGCCTCCACTGTTTTGCCGATCTGTGTCTCCAAGCATGTCTGAATCATGCGTTGATAGGTTGCACCGGCGTTTTTGAGCCCGAAAGGCATGGTGTTAAAACAGAAGGGGCCGTATGGAGTGATAAATGCCGTTGCGGCTTGATCGGACTCCGCCATCTTAATTTGATGGTATCCAGAGTATGCGTCGAGGAAACACAATGAGTCGTGTCCTGTGGTAGCGTCGATAATTTGATCGATGCGAGGGAGGGGAAGGGATCCTTGGGGCAAGCCTTGTTAAGGTCCTTGAAGTCGACACATAGGCGCCAGGATTTGTCCTTCTTTGGTACCATCACCAGGTTTGCTAGCCAGTCCGGATGTTTTATTTCTCGAATGAATCCGGCCTCCAGTAACTTGGCTAGCTCCTCTCCCATGGCTTGTCGCTTATGCTCAGAGAAGCGCCGAAGAGTTTGCTTGACCGGCTTGAATCCCTTTAGAATGTTAAGGCTATGCTCGGCCAGCCTGCGTGGGATTCCTGGCATGTCTGAAGGATGCCAGGCGAAGATGTCCCAATTCACGCGCAAGAACTCCCGTAGCGTGGCGTCTACTGTGGGGTTTAACTGTACCCCGATGGATGCTGTTTTTGTAGGGTCCGTTGGATGGACTTGGAATTTGACTATTTCATCCGCTGGTTTAAAAGAGGTGGACTTGGATCTTTTGTCGAGTATCACGTCGTCCCTGTCCACTATGGAGCGCAGCGCAGTTAACTCTTCGACCGCGAGGGCTTCGGATAACACCTCGAGGGCCAGTGCGGCTGTTTTATTTTCGGCGCGGAGTGCTGTGTCCGGATCACTAGCTAGAGTGATGATTCCATTGGGCCGGGCATTTTGAGCTTCATGTACCCGTAATGGGGTATAGCTTGGAAGATCGTGAATGCCTCCCGAAGGGCGTGGTATCCGCTATTGAACGGGGCCACTTGGAATGTGATTTCTTCAGACCTATAATTCTCCGGCGTGCCGAATACCACATCTAGTGTGATTTTCCCAGCACATCGTGCCTCCCGACTAGGGATGATTCCTCTGAAGGTCGTGCTGCTTTGCTCAATGCGGCTTTTGTCTATTTCCATTTTTCGAAGAGTCTCCTCATAGATGAGGTTTAATCCGCTGCCGCCGTCCATGAGCACTTTAGTAAGCCGGAAGCCGTCCACAATTGGACTAAGGACCAAGGCGGCTGGTGCTCGGGCTGTTCGGAATTTAGGTTCGTCACTGGCATTGAAGGTGATAGCCGTATCGCTCCATGGATTTATTGCTGCCATGTGGCAGACTTCGGCAAGGCTGCGGAGTGCTCGCTTACGCCTATTATTTGAGGCGAAGGTCTCGAAGACTGTCAATACTGTATTGTTGTTTTCCACGGGATGGTGCTCTGCGGTATTGTTGATGAGGAGATCCTCACCGCTCTTGGCCACCTGCCGGAGTACCCAACATGCTCTAAGGCTGTGTGTTGGCATGGTATCCGCTGTACTGTGAATTTTGCATGGCCCATTAAGCCATCCCTCCAATACGGTTCCACGCCCTGTAGTGGGCTTTTGTTTCTTTGTAATTGGATCGGGTGACTTACGAGAGTACACCCTTTTAGTTCGGACGGGGGGTTTTGTGAGAGCCGGAGGATCCCAAAATTTTGTTTGGGTTTTCCAGGCGCTTTCCATCGCACAGTACTTCCGTACTATGGCCGCCAAGTCAGCGAAGTGTGCTATGTCACGGCGACTTATGGCGTTGAGGATTCCCCTGTCCGTGCAATTATTGCAAAAGAATGAAATTGCGTCTTCCTCGCGACAGTCCTTAACCTTGCTCATTACAAGGAGGAATCTGGCCCAATAGTGGTGTACTGTCTCTTGGGGCTCTTGTCTAATGTGGGAAAGATCACTTATATCTGGGTGGGTGGGTGGATTTAGGTCCGAACCCTGACCCGATCTGAGACCCAGGGGCGGAGGAGTTTCCGAGCTTGGCAGTTCGGGCTCCGGGATGTTGCCCAATAGGTCTGGCCCGCTGCCTGATTCTAGGTTCAAGTCTTGGGCCATGTCCTCCCGTAGACGGGTATCCGGCTCGGAAAGCTCGGGAATCCGGACATAGTTTGTCCTCAAGATAGAGGAAGAATCGCTGCATTGCTCCTCCACCACCGCTATCTGATGGGTGACCGGCGGAGAGTTAATCTCCCTTTGGTCGGGTTTAAGCCCGATCTGATTATAGTCCATAGCGACTCCCAAGGCGGTGATGCGATCCAAGAGCTCGTTCAAGGAAGAGAGCTCCATTGGATCCAACTGCTCGGCGAATTCCGAGCCGACGTGGAGGCTGTTTTCGATGACTCGAGAAGTCATCGTCGGCGCAACGGCTGAACGGGCGGTCATGACGAAACCGCCTAGTCGGAGAGTTTGGCCTACAGCCAGGGCTCCCCCAGAGGTGATGTTGTCCTTGACAACGAGACGAGCCATCCAGCCTTATGATGACGGCACAGTGGGACTCTCAATGAAAGCACCAATGTCGGTGTCAAAGCCGGCGGATCTCGGGTAGGGGGTCCCGAACTGTGCGTCTAAGGCGGATGGTAACAGGAGGCGGGGGACACGATGTTTACCCAGGTTCGGGCCCTCTCGATGGAGGTAATACCCTACTTCCTGCTTGATTGATCTTGATGATATGAGTATTACAAGAGTTGATCTACCATGAGATCGTAGAGGCTAAACCCTAGAAGCTAGCCTATGGTATGATTTTTGTTGTCCTACGGACTAAAACCCTCCGATTTATATAGACACCGGAGGGGGCTAGGGTTATATAGAGTCGGTTACAAGGGAGGAGATCTACATATCCGTATTGCCAAGCTTGCCTTCGACGCCAAGGAGAGTCCCATCCGGACACGGGACGAAGTCTTCAATCTTGTATCTTCATAGTCCAACAGTCCGGCCAAAGGATATAGTCTGGCTGTCCGAGGACCCCCTAATCCAGGACTTCTCGTTTCCTACATCCCAAACGTAAATGTCTAAGGGCACATAGGGCATCATCGGATTCTTGTCATTGAAGTTGAGGATGTGGGCCTTGAATTCTCGTCCTGCTTATATAGCCCATATAATACAAACAATATATAATATAATACAAAACTAAATTGTGTAGCATTCAGATTTCCTCCATTTTTTGGGGGGTGTCATGGGATTAACGAGCGCTTGACAACTGTTTTTGCTCCTGATTTGTTGTACATCGATTTCTTTGATTTGGTTGAGGTAAATTGTTTGCGGTCAACATTGGATATTTCCAGCCACTCTGCACTTATCTTGCATTATCTGAAAAATTCTGACATCTCTCTCTCTCTCTCTCTCTCTCTCTCTCTCCCTCATCTCCCTGATCAAGGTGGCGCCCTCCTCGCCTTTCCTTCACCACTCCACATCTCTCTCATGGCAGTGCTTCAACTCTTCCCATTCGGGTCCTTTTGTGCTCACCGGTGACTCACATCAGAGAAGCCGCTTCGGCGACTTGAAGTGGAGAGGGAGGCGAGGCCAGCAACAAGCACCTAGGTCAGGTCACCCACGGCGACATCATCATGTGTCAGGATTCATCCTTGAGTCGTGTCATTGCGACTCGGAGAGCGTTGGAAGCTAAGAGACATGAACGAGCAGTCCTATCGCTGGATGTTTACTATCCATATCACGAGAATCTAGGAGTATAGGAGTTAAGACTTTACTAAACTCTGTGAGCTGGACTTTGTATTTCTTTCATGACCTAAGCACTGGTCCACCCACATATCAAATTATCAAAGTAGCGAACACAAATCGAACCAACATGGTGAAAGTGACTAGATGAAATTCCCGTGTACCCTCAAGAATGCTTTGCTTATTATAAGAGACCGTTGTGGCCTGTACTTTGCCTCAAAAGGATTGGGCTACCTTGCTACACTTTTGTTACTACTGCCGTTACTTGCTCGTTACAAATTATTTTGCTATCAAACTACTCCGGTACTTACAATTTCAGCACTTGCAGACATTACCTTGCTAAAAACCACTTGTCATTTCCTACTGCTCCTCGTTGGGTTCGACACTCTTACTTATCTAAAAGAGCTACAATTGATCCCCTATACTTGTGGGTCATCAATCCTCACAATATGCACCCTAGCCAATGCCTTTATGAATTTGAAAATTATATTAGAAAGCAAGATCACTTCAATGCAAATGTTATGAAACAATTGAAATACAATTCTGATATGATTGCTCGCTTGAGTGACTTGTTATACAGAATATCAAATGATGTTAGAGGTGTGGGGAAGCATGCTTATATGGTTCAAACTCACTTAGAACTAGTTGCTAAATCTCAAAGAGAGTTGTTAGATGAAATGAATAATAATATCAATGATCATGCTGTTAGAGAATTGACTAGAGGAGGTAGGATGACTCAGGAACCACTTTATCCTGAGGGACACCCAAAAATAATTGAACAAGACTCTCAAAGGGTTAACACTGATGCATGTAGTCCATCTAAAAAGAAAAAGAAGAAGAAAAATGATAGGACTTTGCGTGCCTCTAGTGAACCTGAAGTAGAAAAACCTCTTGATAATGATAATGAAGTTTCTATCTCTGATGCTGAAACTCAATCTGGTAGTGAACACTCACCTTCTGATAATGAAAAAGATAAGAGTGAGGTTCATGAAGATACTCAAACAAATAATAAAGAACTAGACAATGATGTTGAGATAGAACCAGCAGTTGATCTTGATAACCCACAACCCTAGAATAAAAGATATGATAAAAGAGACTTTGTTGCTAGAAAACACGGTAATGAAAGAGAACCATCGGTTCAAAAACCTATGCCCTTTCCACCTAAGTCAACTAAAAAGAAAGATGATGAAGAATTTGAACGCTTTGCTGAAATGTTGAGGCCAGTCTTTTTGCGTACTCGCTTGACTGATATCTTAAAAATGCCTCCTTATGCAAAGTACATGAAAGACATCATCACCAATAATAGAAAAACACTGGAAGCTGAAATGTCCACCATGCTTGCTAATTATACTTTCAAAGATGGAGTACCTAAAAAACTTGGAGATCCAGGAATTCCAACTATACCTTGCTCTATCAAAAGAAATTATGTGAAAACTGCTTTGTGTGATTTGGGAGCTGGTGTTAGTGTCATGCCTTTCTCTTTATATAAAAGACTTGATTTGAATAAACTCACACCTACTGAAATATCCTTGCAAATGGCTGACAAATCAACTGCCATACCCATCGGTATTTGTGAGGATGTGCCCGTTGTTGTTGCTAATGTTACTATTTTGACTGACTTTGTTATACTTGAGATGCCCGAGGACGACAACATGTCAATTATCCTTGGTAGACCCTTCTTGAATACTGCAGGGTCTGTTATTGCTTGCAATAAAAGCAAGGTCACTTTTCATATCAATAGTAATGAGCATACGGTGCACTTTCCGTAGAAACAATTCCAAGTGAATGGTATTAATGTCATTGAAAAATCTCCGACAATCACTATTGGAAGTTTTCAACTACCTCTACCTACTGTCAAAAATAAATATGAAATACTTATTGTTGGGGACATTCATATCCCCTTGAGTTAACTTAGTGATTTACGAAAGTTCTTCGGTTTCATTGATGTCTACTACGCAACCTTCTTCTTGTAGACGTTGTTGGGCCTCCAAGTGCAGAGGTTTGTAGGACAGTAGCAGATTTCCATCAAGTGGATGACCTAAGATTTATCAATCCGCGGGAGGCATAGGATGAAGATGATCTCTCTCAAGCAACCCTATAACCAAATAACAAAGAGTCTCTTGTGTCCCCAACACACCCAATACAATGGTAAATTGTATAGGTGCACTAGTTCGGCGAAGAGATGGTGATACAAGTGCAATATGGATGGTAGATATAGGTTTTTGTAATCTGAAAATATAAAAACAGCAAGGTAGCAAGTGGTAAAAGTGAGCGTAAACGGTATTGCAATGCTAGGAAACAAGGCCTAGGGTTCATACTTTCACTAGTGCAAGTTCTCTCAACAGTAATAACATAATTGGATCATATAACTATCCCTCAACATGCAACAAAGAGTCACTCCAAAGTCACTAATAGTGGAGAACAAACAAAGAGATTATTGTAGGGTACGAAACCACCTCAAAGTTATCCTTTCTGATCGATCTATTCAAGAGTCCGTAGTAAAATAACACGAAGCTATTCTTTCCGTTTGATCTATCCTAGAGTTCGTACTAGAATAACACCTTAAGACACAAATCAAACAAAACCCTAATGTCACCTAGATACTCCAATGTCACCTCAAGTATCCGTGGGTATGATTATACGATATGCATCACACAATCCCAGATTCATCTATTCAACCAACACAAAGAACTTCAAAGAGTGCCCCAAAGTTTCTACCGAAGAGTCAAGACAAAAACGTGTGCCAACCCCTATGCATAAGTTCATGAGGTCACGGAACTCGCAAGTTGATCACCAAAACATACTCTTGGGGAACGTAGTAATTTCAAAAAATTCCTACGCACACGCAAGATCATGGTGATGCATAGCAACGAGAGGGGAGAGTGTTTTCCACGTACCCTCGTAGACCGAAAGCCGAAGCGTTATGACAACGCAGTTGATGTAGTCGTACGTCTTCACGATCGACCGATCCTAGTACCGAACGTACGGCACCTCCGCGATCTGCACACGTTCAGCTCGGTGACGTCCCACGAACTCACGATCCAGCAGAGTGTCGAGGGAGAGCTTCGTCAGCACGGCGGCATGATGATGGTGATGATGAAGCTACCGATGCAGGGCTTCGCCTAAGCACTACGATGATATGACCAAGGTGGATTATGGTGGAGGGGGACACCGCACACGGCTAAGAGATCAACGATCAACTTGTGTGTCTATGGGGTGCCCCCTGGCCACGTATATAAAGGATGGAGGGAGGAGGAGGCCGGCCCTCATAGGGCGCGCCCAAAGTGTGGAGTCCTACGGGTTCGAGAACTATGTAGACATGACCGAGACTCATCTCCGGTCAATAACCAATAGCGGAACCTGGATGCTCATATTGGCTCCTACATATTCTACGAAGATCTTTATCGGTCAAACCGCATAACAACATACGTTGTTCCCTTTGTCATCGGTATGTTACTTGCCCAAGATTCGATCATCGGTATCATCATACCTAGTTCAATCTCGTTACCGGCAAGTCTCTTTACTAGTTCCGTAATGCATCACCCCGCAACTAACTCATTAGTCACATTTCTTGCAAGGCTTATAGTGATGTGCATTACCGAGAGGGCCCGGAGATACCTATCTGATACACGGAGTGACAAATCCTAATCTCGATCTATGCGAACTCAACAAACACCATCGGAGACACCTATAGAGTTTGTTTATAATCACCCAGTTACGTTGTGATGTTTGATAGCACACAAGGTGTTCCTCCGATATTCGGAGTTGCATAATCTCATAGTCTGAGGAACATGTATAAGTCATGAAGAAAGCAGTAGCAATGAAACTGTAACGATCATAATGCTAAGCTAACGAAAGGGTCTTGTCCATCACATCATTCTCCTAATGATGTGATCCCATTCATCAAATGACAACACATGTATGTGGTTAGGAAACATAACCATCTTTGATAAATGAACTAGTCAAGTAGAGGCATACTAGGGACACTTTGTTTTGTCTATGTATTCACACATGTACTAAGTTTCCTGTTAATACAATTCTAGCATGAATAAGAAACATTTATCATGAAATAAGGAAATAAATAATAACTTTATTATTGCCTCTAGGGCATATTTCCTTCAGTCTCCACTTGCACTAGAGTCAATAATCTAGTTCACATCGCCATGTAATTTAACACCAATAGTTCACATCACCATGTGATTAACACCCATAGTTCACATCGTCATGTGACCAACACCCAAAGGGTTTACTAGAGTCAATAATCTAATTCACATCACTATGTGATTAACACCCAAAGAGTACTAAGGTGTGATCATGTTTTGCTTGTGAGAGAAGTTTAGTCAACAGGTCTGCCACATTCAGAGCCGCATGTATTTTGCAAATATTCTATGTCAACAATACTCTGCACGGAGCTACTCTAGCTAATTGCTCCCACTTTCAATATGTATGCGGATTGAGACTCAGAGTCATCCAGATCGGTGTCAAAGCTTGCATCGACGTAACTCTTTACGACGAACTCTTTATCACCTCCATAACCGAGAAATACTTCCTTAGTCCTCTAAGGATAATTTTGACCGCTGTCCAATGATCTAATCCTAGATCAAAATTGTACTCCCTTGCCAAACTCATGGCAGGGTATACAATAGGTCTGGTATACAGCATGGCATACTTTATAGAACCTATGGCTGATGCATAGGGAATGACTTTCATTTTCTCTCTATTTTCTGCCGTGGTCGGGTTTTGAGTCTTACTCAACTTCACACCTTGCAACACATGCAAGAACTCTTTCTTTGACTGTTCCATTTTGAACTACTTCAAAAACTTGTCAAGGTATGTACTCATTGAAAAACTTATCAAGCATCTTGATCTATCTCTATAGATCTTGATGCTCAATATGTAAGCAGCTTCACCGAGGTCTTTCTTTGAAAAAACTCCTTTCAAACACTCCTTTATGCTTTCCAGAAAATTCTACATCATTTTCGATCGACAATATGTCATTCACATATACTTATCAGAAAGGCTGTAGTGCTCCCACTCACTTTCTTGTAAATACAGGCTTCACCGCAAGTCTGTATAAAACTATATGCTTTGATCACACTATCAAAGCGTATATTCCAACTCCAGATGCTTGCACCAGTCCATAAATGGATCACTGGTGCTCACACACTTTGTTAGCATCTTTTGGATTGACAAAACCTTCTGGTTGCATCATATACAACTCTTCTTTAAGAAATCCATTAAGGAATGCAGGTTTGACATCCATTTGCCAAATTTCATAAAATGCGGCAATTGCTAACATGATCCGGACAGACTTTTAAGCATCGATACAAGTGAGAAAATCTCATTGTAGTCAACACCTTGAACTTGTCAAAAACATTTTTGCGACAATTCGAGCTTTGTAGATAGTAACACTACTATCAGTGTCCGTCTTCCTCTTGAAGATCCATTTATTCTCTATGGCTTGCCGATCATCGGGCAAGTCAACCAAAGTCCACACTTTGTTCTCATACATGGATCCTATCTCAGATTTCATGGCCTCAAGCCATTTCACGGAATCTGGGCTCATCATCGCTTCCTCATAGTTCGTAGGTTTGTCATGGTCAAGTAAAAGACCTCCAGAACAGGATTACTGTACCACACTGGTGCGCAACATGCTCTGGTTGAACTACGAGGTTTGGTAGTAACTTGATCTGAAGTTTCATGATCATCATCATTAACTTCCTCACTAATTGGTGTAGGAATCACTGGAACTGATTTCTGTGATGAATTACTTTCCAATTCGGGAGAAGTTACAATTACCTTATCAAGTTCTACTTTTCTCCCACTCACTTCTTTCGACAGAAATTCCTTCTCTAGAAAGGATCCATTCTTAGCAATGAATATCTTGCCTTTGGATCTGTGATAGAAGGTGCACCCAATAGTTACTTTTGGGTATCCTATGAAGACGCACTTCTCCGACTTGGGTTTGAGCTTATCAAGATGAAACTTTTTCACATAAGCATCGCAACCCCAAACTTTAAGAAACGACAGCGTAGGTTTCTTGCTAAACCACAGTTCATACGGTGTCGTCTGAACGGATTTAGATGATGCCCTTTTTAACGTGAATGCAGCTTTCTCTAATGCATAACCCCAAAACGATAGTGGTAAATCGGCAAGAGACATCATATATTGCACTATATCCAATAAAGTACGGTTATGACGTTCGGACACACCATTATGCTGTGGTGTTCCAGGTGGCGTGAGTTGTGAAACTATTCCACATTATTTCAAATGAAGACCAAACTCGTAACTCAAATATTCGTCTTCGTGATCAGATCATAGAAACTTTATTTTCTCGTTAAGATGATTTTCCACTTGACTCTGAAATTCTTTTTGAAATGTTTCAGACTTATGTTTCATCAAGTAGATATACCCATATCTGCTCAAATCATCTGTGAAGGTTAGAAAATAATGATACCCGCCGCGAGCCTTAACACTTATCGGATCGCATACATCAGTATGTATTATTTCCAATAAGTCAGTTGCTCGCTCCATTGTTCCGGAGAACGGAGTCTTAGTCATCTTACCCATGAGGCATGGTTCGCAAGCATCAAGTGATTCATAATCAAGTGATTCCAAAAGCCCATCAGCATGGAGTTTCTTCATGCGCTTTACACCAATATGACCTAAACGGCAGTGCCACAAATAAGTTGCACTATCATTATTAACTTTGCATCTTTTGGCTTCAATATTATGAATATGTGTATCACTACAATCGAGATTCAATAAACCTTTCACATTGGGTGTATGACCATTGAAGGTTTTATTCATGTAAACAGAACAACAATTATTTTCTGACTTTAAATGAATAACCGTATTGCAATAAACATGATCAAATCATATTCATGCTTAACACAAACACCAAATAACTTTTATTTAGGTTCAACACTAATCCCGAAAGTATAGGGAGTGTGCGATGATGATCATATCAATCTTGGAACCACTTCCAACACACATCGTCACTTCATCCTTAACTAGTTTCTGTTCATTCTGGAACTCCCGTTTCAAGTTACTACTCTTAGCAACTGAACCAGTATCAAATATCGAGAGGTTGCTATAAACAATAGTAAAGTACACATCAATAACATGTATATCAAATATACCTTTGTTCACTTTGCCATCCTTCTTATCCGCCAAGTATCTAGGGCAGTTCCACTTCCAGTGACCATTTCCTTTGCAGTAGAAGCACTCAGTTTCAGGCTTAAGTCTAGCTTTGGGTTTCTTCACGGGAGTGGCAACTTGCTTGCCATTCTTCTTGAAGTTCCCTTTCTTTCCCTTGCCCTTTTTCTTGAAACCAGTTGTCTTGTCAACCATCAACACTTGATGCTTTTTCTTGATTTCTACCTTCGCCAATTTCAGCATCGCGAAGAGCTTTGGGAATCATTTCCGTTATCCCTTGCATATTATAGTTCATCACAAAGTTCTAGTAACTTGGTGATTGTGACTAGAGAACTCTGTCAATCACTATCTTATCGGGAAGATTAACTCCCACTTGATTCAAGTGATTGTAGTACTTAGACATTCTGAGCACATGCTCACTCGTTGAGCTATTCTCCTCCATCTTGTAGGCAAAGTACTGTCAGAGGTCTCATACCTCTTGACACGGGCATGAGTATGAAATACCAATTTCAACTCTTGGAACATCTTATATGTTCCGTGGCGTTCAAAACATTTTTGAAGTCCCGGTTCTAAGCCGTAAAGCATGGTGCACTAAACTATCAAGTAGTCATCATACCGAGCTTGTCAAACGTTCATAACGTCCGCATCTGCTCCTGCAATAGGTCGGTCACCTAGCGGTGCATTAAGTACATAATTCTTCTGTGCAGCAATGAGGATAATCCTCATATCACGGACCTAGTCCGCATCATTGCTACTATCATTTTTCAACATAGTTTTTCTCTAGGAACATATCAAAAAATAAACGGGGAGCTACATCATGAGCTATTGATCTACAACATAGTTATGCAAATACTATCAGGACTAAGTTTATGATAAATTAAAGTTCAATTAATCATATTACTTAAGAACTCCCACTTAGATAGACATCCCTCTAATCATCTAAGTGATCAGGTGATCCATATCAAATAAACCATGTCCGATCATCACGTGAGATGGAGTAGTTTTCAATGGTGAACATCACTATGTTGATCATATCTACTATATGATTCACGCTCGACCTTTCGGTCTCCAGTGTTCCGAGGCCATATCTGCATATGCTAGGCTCGTCAATTTTAACCCGAGTATTCCGCGTGTGCAAAACTGGCTTGCACCCGTTGTATGTGAAGGTAGAGCTTATCACACCCGATCATCACGTGGTGTCTCAGCACGAAGAACTATCGCAATGGTGAATACTCAAGGAGAACACTTATACCTTGAAATTTTAGTAAGGGATCATCTTATAAAGCTACCGCCGAACTAAGAAAAATAAGATGTATAAAAGATAAACATCACATGCAGTCAAAATATGTGACATGACATGGCCATGATCATCTTGCGCCTTTGATCTCCATCTCCAAAGTACCGTCATGATCTCTATCGTCACCGGCATGACACCATGATCTCCATCATCTTGATCTTTATCAATGTGTCGTCACATGGTCGTCTCGCCAACTATTTCTTTTGCAACTATTGCTATCGCATAACGATAAAGTAAAGCAATTATTTGTCGCTTGCATCTTATGGAATAAAGAGACAACCATAAGGCTTCTGACGGTTGCCGATAACTTCAACAAAATATGATCATCTCATACAATAACTTATATCTCATCACGTCTTGACCATATCACATCACAACAAGCCGTGCAAAAACAAGTTAGACATCCTCTACTTTGTTGTTGCAAGTTTTACGTGGCTGTTACGGGCCGTGCAAGAACCGTTCTTACCTACGCATCAAAACCACAACGATTTTTCGTCAAGTATGTGTTGTTTAACCTTCAACAAGGACCGGGCGTAGCCACACTCGATTCAACTAAAGTTGGAGAAACTGACACCCGCCAGCCACCTATGTGCGAAGCACGTTGGTAGAACCAGTCTCGCGTAAGCGTACGCGTAATGTCGGTCTGGGCCGCTTCATCGAACAATACCGCTGAATCAAAGTATGACATGCTGGTAAGCAGTATGACTATTATCGCCCACAACTCACTTGTGTTCTACTCGTCCATATAACATCTACGCATAGACCTAGCTCGGATACCACTATTGGGGAACGTAGTAATTTAAAAAAATTCCTATGCACACGCAAGATCATGGTGATGAGCAACGAGAGGGGAGAGTGTTGTCCACGTACCCTCGTAGACCGAAAGCGGAAGCGTTATGACAACGTAGTTGATGTAGTCGTACGTCTTCACGATCGACCGATCCTAGTACCGAACGTACGGCAGCTTTGCGATCTGCACACGTTCAGCTCGGTGACGTCCCACGAACTCACGATCCAGCAGAGTGTCGAGGGAGAGCTTCGTCAGCACGACGGCGTGATGACGGTGATGATGAAGCTACCGGCGCAGGGCTTCGCCTAAGCACTGCAACGATATGACCGAGGTGGATTATGGTGGAGGGGGGCACCACACATGGCTAAGAGATCAATGATCAACTTGTGTGTCTATGGGGTGCCCCCTGGCTATGTATATAAAGGATGGAGGGAGGAGGAGGCCGGCCCTCATAGGGCGCGCCCAAAGTGTGGAGTCCTACGGGTTCGAGAACTATGTAGACATGACCGAGACTCATCTCCGGTCAATAACCAATAGCGGAACCTGGATGCCCATATTGGCTCCTACATATTCTACGAAGATCTTTATCGGTCAAATCGCATAACAACATACGTTGTTCCCTTTGTCATCGGTATGTTACTTGCCCGAGATTCGATCGTCGGTATCATCATACCTAGTTCAATCTCGTTACCGGCAAGTCTCTTTACTCGTTCAGTAATGCATCACCCTGCAACTAACTCATTAGTCACATTTCTTGCAAGGCTTATAGTGATGTGCATTACCGAGAGGGCCCAGAGATACCTATCCGATACACGGAGTGACAAATCCTAATCTCGATCTATGCGAACTCAACAAACACCATCGGAGACACCTGTAGAGCATCTTTATAATCACCCAGTTACATTGTGATGTTTAATAGCACACAAGGTGTTCCTCCGATATTCGGGAGTTGCATAATCTGATAGTCTGAGGAACATGTATAAGTCATGAAGAAAACAGTAGCAATGAAACTGTAACGATCATAATGCTAAGCTAACGAATGGGTCTTGTCCATCACATCATTCTCCTAATGATGTGATCCCATTCATCAAATGACAACACATGTCTGTGGTTAGGAAACATAACCATCTTTGATAAATGAACTAGTCAAGTAGAGGCATACTAGGGACACTTTGTTTTGTCTATGTATTCACACATGTACTAAGTTTCTGGTTAATACAATTCTAGCATGAATAATAAACATTTATCATGAAATAAGGAAATAAATAATAACTTTATTATTGCCTCTAGGGCATATTTCCTTCACATACATCAAGTGACTATCCCATTGTCACCACAGATAAGCACATGCAAGACATACATCAAGTGTTCTCAAATCCTTAAAGACTCAATCCGATAAGATAAGTTCAAAGGGAAAACTCAATCCATTACAAGAGAGTAGAGGGGGAGAAACATCATAAGATCCAACTATAATAGCAAAGCTCGCGATACATCAAGATCGTGCCAAATCAAGAACACGAGAGAGAGAGAGAGAGATCAAACACATAGCTACTGGTGTTGGGGAACGTAGCAATAATTCAAAATTTTCCTACGTGTCACCAAGATCAATCTAGGAGATGCTAGCAACGAGAGAGAGGTAGTGCATCTTCATACCCTTGAAGATCGCTAAGCGGAAGCGTTACAAGAACGCGGTTGATGGAGTCGTACTCGCGGCGATTCAAATCGCAGAAGATCCGATCTAGCGCCGAACGGACGGCTCCTCCACGTTCAACACACGTACAGCCCGGGGACGTCTCCTCCTTCTTGATCCAGCAAGGGGAGAGGAGAAGTTGAGGGAGAACTCCAGCAGCACGACGGCATGGTGGCAATGGAGCTCGTGGTTCTCCGGCAGAGCTTCGCCAAGCACTACGGAGGAGGAGGAGATGTATGAGGAGGAAGGGGCTGCGCCAAAGGAAGTGTGTGGCTGCCCTCCCACCCCCTCACTATATATAGGGGGAAGGGGAGAGGGGGCCGGCCCCTCTAGATGGATCTAGAGGAGGAGGGGGCGGCCAGGGGAAACCCTAGATGGGTTTGGGCGCCCCCACCCCCTAGGAAACTTGCCCCCCAAGCCGGGAGGGGCGGCTGCCCTAGGGGTGGCGCCCCCACCTCTCCTGGTTACCTGAGAGGGGTTTGGAGGGGCGCACAGCCCCTTAGTGGGCTGGTTTGCCCCTTCCCCTTGGCCCATAAGGCCCCCAACGCTTGCCGGGGCCTCCGAAACCCCTTTCGGACATGCTAGCCATAGCCTGGTACCCCCGGAACAATTCCGGACACCAATACCCTTCGTCCAATATACCGATATTCACCTCCGGACCATTCCGGAGCTCCTCGTCATGTCCGGGATCTCATCCGGGATTCCGAACAACCTTCGGTAACCACATACTATTTCCCATAACAACTCTAGCGTCACCGAACCTTAAGTGTGTAGACCCTACGGGTTCGGGAACCATGCAGACATGACCGAGACACCTCTCCGGCCAACAACCAGTAGCGGGATCTGGATACCCATATTGGCTCCCACATGTTCCACGATGATCTCATCGGATGAACCACGATGTCGGGGATTCAATCAATCCCGTATACAATTCCCTTTGTCTATCGGTATGTTACTTGCCCAAGATTCGACCGTCGGTATCCCAATACCTTGTTCAATCTCGTTACCGGCAAGTCTCTTTACTTGTTCCGTAACGCATGATCCCGTGACTAACTCCTTAGTCACATTGAGCTCATTATGATGATGCATTACCGAGTGGGCCCAGAGATACCTCTCCGTCATACGGAGTGACAAATCCCAGTCTCGATTCGTGCCAACCCAACAGACACTTTCGGAGATACCTATAATGCACCTTTATAGCCACCCAGTTACGTTGTGACGTTTGGTACAGCCAAAGCATTCCTACGGTATCCGGGAGTTGCACAATCTCATGGTCTAAGGAAACGGTACTTGACATTAGAAAAGCTCTTAGAAAACGAACTACACGATCTTGTGCTATGCTTAGGATTGGGTCTTGTCCATCACATCATTCTCCTAATGATGTGATCCCGTTATCAATGACATCCAATGTCCATGGTCAGGAAACCATAACCATCTATTGATCAACGAGCTAGTCAACTAGAGGCTTACTAGGGACATGTTGTGGTCTATGTATTCACACATGTATTACGGTCTCCAGTTAATACAATTATAGCATGAATAATAGACAATTATCATGAACAAGGAAATACAATAATAACCATTTATTATTGCCTCTAGGGCATATTTCCAACAACTGGTACATACCCTCAGCCCCGAGGGTGAACTACTCCCTCCTCGTCATGGAGAGCGTCGGGATGATGAAGATGGCCACCGGAGAGGGACTCCCCCCTCCGGCAGGGTGTCGGAACGGGTCTAGATTGTTTTTTCGTGGCTCTGGAGGCTTGCGGCAGCGGAACTCCCGATCTAGGTTATTTTCTGGAGGTTTCAGTATTTATAGGAATTTTTGGCGTCGGGAACAAGTCAGGGAGGTGCCCGAGTCGTCCACGAGATAGGGCGGCGCGCCCAGGGGGGTAGGGCGCGCCCCCACCCTCGTGGACGGTCCGGGACTCTTCTAGCCCAACTCTTTCACTCCGGGGGCTTCTTTTGGTCCATAAAAAATCATCAAAAATTGGCACGTCAATTGGACTCCGTTTGGTATTCCTTTTCTGTAAAACTCAAAAACAAGGAAAAAACAGAAACTGGCACTGGGCTCTAGGTTAATAGGTTAGTCCCAAAAATCATATAAAATAGCATGTAAATGCATATAAAACATCCTAGATGGATAACATAATAGCATGGAACAATCAAAAATTATAGATACGTTGAAGACGTATCATTCATAGTGGTTGTTAATAAGACTTGATCAACCTTATTAATGGATCATTTTTTAGAGGTATGAAGTTGATGAATTTAGTGAGCACTACCTTCTGTCCCTACCTTTTGTTTTCTGTTTTATTAGTTAAATAAAATAAAATGGCATGTTTTGTCTATTTTCTGAATTTCCCGTGCAATGAAAAAAAGACCCAAAAATAAAAGTTCTCAGAATGCTCTGAAAATTTAATACGATTTTTTTCCTGAATATTTAAGAATTTCTGGTGCAAATAATATCAGAGGGAGGTGCACCAGGTGGGCACAACTCACCTGGGCGTGCCAGGACCCCCAGGCGCGCCCTGGTGGGTTGTGGTCCCCATGTGGGCCCCCTCACTTATCTCTTCATCCCACATCACCACCTACCTCTAGAAAAAATCACCATTGCTCTCTCTCTCTCTCTCTCTCTCTCTCTCACTCTCTCGTGTTCTTGCTCTCAAACCCGCGGATTTCGATATCTTTGCGCGAAGCTCCGTTCTGAAACTCTTTCGGGGAATTGTTGCTTGGTATGTGACTCCTCCGTTTGTCCAATTAGTTTTTGCTTTAGTGGTTTATATTTCGAATAATTAGTTGCTCTTGGTGTGCTGTAGATGAGCTTGCATGTTGAATTCTTAGAGTTCTAAGTAGTTTGAATGCTTGCTATGGTCTCTATGCATACCTATGAGTAGCTGCTATCAATCTTGTAAGGTTTTGTTGAGAAAATTTTATGGACTAAAAATTTCAGAATTTTGTTCATAGGAAAAAGACGAGTATCTTTAGAAAGTTTGCTTCCAAGAAGAACTCCAAGGGAGTGATTGGGGAGTCATCTGACAGTGATCTCCATACCCGGAGAATGGCGGAGGTACAACCGTGTGAATGGCCGCATAACCCGTTCATGGAAGGGGCCGAAATCCTTCAAGAGTTTGCACAATATGCTGCTAATGCCGGCCTCACTGACTTCATCGCAGCTGAATGTGAACAGAATCATCTCCTCACTAATTCCTTTGTGCAAAGTTTTAATTTCCTTCCTAGGAATAATCCCCCTGAGGTGTAGTTTAATTTATATGCTGAATCCCATCAGATACCGCTTACTGAATTTTGTGACATATGCTTGCTTCCTTCTGATGGTGGTTTAGTAGAGCCTAGGCCTGCAGAGTTTGATGGTTTTTACCGTACTCTGACAGTGGGGGATGAGAGTGGGGTGTCGAGTATCACCGCCGTTGTCTTGCATTTTCCTGATGTGCACTATTTTGCTCTATTTATTGCGAAGTGTTTACTTGCTAGAGAGAAGGTAGGCGCACTCAGTGCTCCAGATTTTGCTGTTTTACGTCGTGCACTTCACGGGACAACACTTATAGCTTGGGAGCTATTGTGGCACGTCGCCTTCACATTAACAAATCCAAGGGTAAAATACATGGTGGTATTTATGCTACTCGTTTGGCGGCTCGCTTTAACGTTCAGATACGCCAGCATGATTATCCTTTGCCCAAGGTTTACCTAGATCGCGCGGCCATGGAACACCACCAGTTTATTGCAGGCGATTACACTAACATTCCTATTCCTTATAACCTGGTTTTTAGTGAAAACACTCGTGATATTATTCCATTTCCTGCACCTGCTTTGTTTGATCCTATTGCCAGGGGCGGATACGAATTATGCCTGCGGACATTGTCGCCTACCGGAACAATCTTGCTGCAGCACAGACGGAGCCTCAGCAGTGGGATCCATAGGTGCCACCTCCTCAGCATTTCAGCATGGGACCCCATGGTTTCTTCGATTACTGATTACCAAGTTAGGCCAAAAGCCTAACTTGGGGGAGTACGTATTTCTCACCGACATTAAATTCATGTTCACACATTTCATTTGTCGGTGTTCACACTTTTTCATTGTATTATCGATGCTAAATTTATTTTCTCCCTTTCTTGTGTGTTTGAAAAACTTTGAGAAAATCCAAAAATATATTTCCGGCTTCTTTTCGGTTTTTCTTCCTAGTTTAAATTGTTGTAGCACTAAAAAGAAAACCCGAAAAGATTTCCTTGTTCTTCTTTTGCTTGTTGGGAGCTTTCCCCTGTAAATAGTTTTTCTTGTTTCTACTTTTCCCCTTTACTTCTTTAAAAAAACCAAAAACTCTAAAAATATTTTAGTGTGTTTCTCTGAATTTCTTTTCTTTTTATTGAGTTGTACCAAGGAGAAGACCACGATGAAAATGTTGAGTGGCTCTCATATGCATTATTGTTGATCTAAAGAGCCCATTTTACCTTGTCTTCTCCTGTTGAATAAAATGTTTACAGAATACATCTTAGTCCACAACACTCTTGCACTATTATTATTTCCATATCGTTCGGTCATGCAAGCGAAAGGCAATAATGACGATATTTGATGAACTGGCCGTGGCAGAGAGAAACGGGTATGAACTCAACTTGTTATGTATTTGTAAATATGTTTAACCTAGTATCCATGATTCAGCCCATTATGATTAAACATGTTTGCAATGACAATTAGAGATTATAGTTTCTCATGCCATGCATAAGTAGCTAGGAGTGGATAATGATTTATCTTGGATGTCAACATTGCGTTAAAATGATTGTGATGTAGTATGATGATATGGTATCCTCCTCTGAATGTTCGAGTGGCTTGACTTGGCACATGTTCATGCATGTAGTTGAATCAAAACCAACACAACCTCTATGATATTTATATTCATGGTGTTCATATCCTACTCATGCTACTGTCCAATGTTACTTATGACTAATGCATGTTCATGACCGTTGTTGCTCTCTAGCTGGCCGCTTCTCAACCTAATTGCGAGCCTCCGCCTGTACTAAGCGGGAATTCTACTTGTACATCCAAAACCTTAAACTCAAGTTATTCCAGATGAGTCCACCATACCTACCTATATGCGGTATTACCCTGTCGTTCTAAGTAAATTTGCATGTGCCACCTCTAAAAAATTCAAATGAATTTCCTTTTTGTTTGCCTGGATTGTTCATAGAGCGACAGGAGGTAGTCGGTATCTTCCATGCTAACACTACTAGGGAAAAGCCTAGCAGCAACACGGGTTTTAGGCCTATCAGTAGCGCGGGCAGGGGCGCTACTGGTACGGCGCCACAGCTAAAGGTTAGCAGTAGCATGGGGTAACCCACGCTACTGCCATACCGACTTAGTAGCAGCACTTTCTCCAAACAACGCTACTGGTAATTACTAGTAGCACTTCTCCCAGCCCGCGCTACTACCATTATTCCATATTTTATTTCTTTTTTATTTCATGTTGTATTCATACACCTCTATACAAGTTTTCATACAGCAGCAATTTAGAGATTGTTTTTACATCATAATGAGTTATTACATCACTGGGTGAAAGAACCGTGGACTAGTTTCAAGTGGATGGACATCCACTTGAAACTAATCCACGGTTCTTTCACGCAATGATATAATAAATATCATCATCATCATCATATCATTAACACTTATCATCATAATACATCATTGTCATATAAAACCTGCCCATGATCATCGTTTTCATCAATGAGACATCACATAGCAAGTTGGTCACTAGTCATAATAAACTCTAACACATTGTACCACATAATAAACATATTGTACCTCATAGGACCTAATACATTCTCTTAGGACCTACTATATTCTCTAAGGTAAAATAGCAAAAAACAAGATAGCCCCTGACTCTCCATTATGGAGAATGGAGATTATCCTGTCTCCAATTCTTGCCTTTCGCTTAATCTTGCTTCCAAGAACCTCCTTACGAATGTCCAAACATTTTTTCCATTCTTTGATTAGCATGTGTTCACCGGTTTTAGAAATCCGATATGCACAGGTGAGATCTGTAGGATGACCTGGCTGTATGTTCAGAACATCAAGGCGACCATTCTGATACATCAGATGAGGCACACAATCCATCGGGATTTTCTGTTGAAAAACATAGTAATAACTTCGTAGTTAGCAATGATGTACTAGTTTTAGAAGTATGCAAAAGATGCACGGATGTCGTAATAGTAAAAAATCTTACCAGGGTATCTCCATAGAAGTTACCATGGTTCAACACGTGCACTAGTGGCACGTATTCACCATAATTTAGAGGAGTTCGATAATAGGTATTGTAATTCTCAAGATCAGTACAAAATGCGATCAGATGATTTTTCTCCTTATAAGTTAATTCGGAGCCATCGGTGTAGTGGGTTTGTCTACCATCTTTCGCACATTGTTTGAAGAATGAAAATAAGCTGTCAATGGAAATAAGCTGTCAACTATTTTGAAATAAACAATATAAATTAGTTAATAACTATGTTTGAGAAACTCACATAACGGTAGAATGGGAAGCGTATCAACAAGGACCCAAATGTCCATATTGTTTTGCTCGATGTCAGGATCACCAAGATCCATGGTGACAATCATACCCTCATAAAAACCATACATTTTGCAAAGTTCTTCCCAATTTTGGCAACCAAAATGGGTTACGCCCTGAGAATTGTATAGATTTACTTCAAAATCCATATCATGATGGGTCCTTAGGTGTATTTTCTTTGTTTCAAAATTTTCATGGTCTTCAAAACCCATCCTCTCAAAGACATAGCGTCTTGCATGGCATGGGATAAGCTAGTCGAATTGTAAAAGATGAAAATTAGATGTTGAAATAGTTGAAGTCGTGCTTAATTACGAAAAAACACTTGTCGTCGTTGCGTACCGTTTCAACATCGAAGGTCTCCTCGAGCTTAATGCTGAAGCGTCGATCTTCGTCTAGGTGAGGGCACCTGTCGCACAAACCTCGATCGTCGTGGCACCAGCTGCACTCCCCCGGGAGACATTCGTCGTCCGAGTATGACATTTCCTACGTTCATAATTCAAAGATTAAACTTGTACAATTAAATATATGTACTAAAAAACCTAAATTCTACGTTCATACTGAATCCTACTTTTAGATGACCTAGACATAAACAAATGTGAGAATTCCCGGAAAAATGAAAAATTGAATTACTGCAAAATCTCATGATAAACCAAAAGAATACACATGGGGTGCATTGTGAAACTAATATAAAGTTATCAAGCAGCAGATCCCGTTTCTTCCATGACATGACACAAAAGGACAATTTGATGGTGTAACAAACGAACAATTCGATGGTGTAACAAACGAACAATTTGGATACAGGTAAATCTTGCCCTGCACTCCATCAAACTCCAGAATGATGCGTGCAGTCTGCAGATCACAACAACAAATTACGAATCCTCACGACACATGAAGGGATAGAGAGAGCCCCGGTATTCCCCGTTCGGCCGCTGCACACGCATGCTCCGGAGATGCACCGCAAAATAGTCGTACTTGTCCATCTTGAAGATTATCTTGAAGAAGACGTACCCATTTCGTGAATGCACGTTGCTAGCGCTCCCGACGACATCGGCCGCATCAACGTCCGCGACCAGCCCCGTGATGATCGGATATAGCTCCACTTCTCTTTCCAGGTTGCACTGTTTGAAGACACGCGTAATACTGCCCTCTCGCGGCTTCGGTAGGCTGTAGAGCCGGAGCACAAGGAACTTATTTATGCAGACGAACCAAAGCTTCTCGTCGTCTCCCCTGCCATAATCCACGAACGCGCCACACTTCGGCGTCACCAACAAAGAAGCCCCCCCTGTGCGCATATCCAGCATCAACATCATCATGACATCCGTCATGTGCATGCATCCAATACTCTTGAACAGCGCGGCGCCAGCCCGAGCTGCCTGTCCACCATGAGTACCACCAATGCACCAGCCGCGGGTCCTCATACTGCTGGCCCGATAAGGAAGGGTGCTCCAGCTGCTGTCACCAGCGGAGCCACCCGAGTGCACAAACGTCTGGTAGATCCACTCACCATGGTGGTCACCAGGTACCGCCACCACACACACCACCTTGAACGACACATCTGAGGCTCCAGGTCTGAGCAGACGCCTATTATTGGCAGCTAGTGCATCATCACTGAAGATGGCAGCGCCGAAGAAGAAGCAATACTGGTTGTTTACCACTGGAGGGAGTGCCTGCAAGTCATGGGTGACAGGGTTGTATATCGCGAGCATGACCGACTCGTGAATGATGAGTCGTTCATGGCAAAGGAGGAGAAGGTTCTCCAAGGAGTCCACGATGGACCACGGGCCACTGGGTAGAGACAGTGGATTGTTCGCTTGGATGTTGTTGGTCTTCTCGGCGAGTTCGGGTGATGCAATTTGGTCGATGGGACTAAAGAATATGGAGCGAATAGCCAACTCTTCTGGTGAGAAGACCTCTTGAAAAATGCCACAGAGCATAGGTGGTCGGTGACGGCGAAGGATGCCACGGTCGGTGATCAAATGGCACCATGTTTTGCAAGCTAGCATAGAGTGGGCAATGCTTGTCGGATCCGGCAGGCATGAGAAGATGTTTGCCTGGATGTCTTGGTGGAGGAGGTCAACATAACACATCTCAGGTGCATCCATGGTCATCTTGGATGGATCTCCACTTTCTGCACAATTGCACATTCACAAAAATGAATTACAGTGAATTGTGCCGGATAACATGTAATGGTGATATTTTTTGTGCAAAATTCACAACGGTGACACTGCTCTCCAAATTTAATTGTCCTCAATATGTGCAACATCAGTGGTCGTTGATGGTTAGAAAACTAAGAGGGACATATATGGACATATCCCACATGGTGTCTTGGCCTGCAACGTTGTAGAATAGCGCAGTACCAAAGGCCCAACAATCCATCAGGCATATACACCGGACTTATTAGACAACAAAAGACTTACTATTTCTCGCTGCCCTACCCTTCCTCTTTCCCCACAGGTCGTGGTGCATCCTATAGATCAACCGCGACACAACCCAACTACATGTTTGTGTATGTCTCCACCACCTCTAGCAGGCTACTCCTTCAATTTTCCCCTACCCTGATGTAAGGCAAGACGATGGATATCCCCTGCCATCACACGCCAAACATGTTCCTATTGGTCAAGTTGTGAGGCAAGCGATTGAGCGGTTCACTAGAACTGGAAGCGCTTCAAGATCCAACCCATCTCTATCCTTGGCAGCATCACCTCTTTCCTCCCCTCCCCACCCCCACCCCCCCAAAAAAAAGGTTGGCATCGCCCTGACCCAAATCCCCATTTTCTCATCAATCCCTTCTCCTCTTGACCTAGAAAAGCTCAATGATGAAAAAAGAAGTCTACTGATGACCAAATCCCACATGAGGGAAAGATGGACAAGGGCCACTAATTCTCGCGCTAGCATTCTCGTGTCGCTCTATCACACTTTCCGATTCATCCGAAACACCAGATCTATTCTCCCCAATTTGACGCGCTTTCTATTTACAAAATAGCTTGCTAGAAAAAAATTATTGGTTAAAGATCTGGGAATCATACCAAAGGACTCCCCACCCTGTCTTAGGGTGATTTGTAGATCTGCAGATTTGCGCTGCTAGAGTTCTAACCTTGTGAGGATTATGACGACTATGAGGTGTGGCGGCGGAAGGATGTTGAGAGCTTCGCTCTAGGGTTATGGTGGGAGGAGTCAAATAGGTGTCACCGTTTGGATTTTTGTATATTGTGACCCATGTGGCGATGTGTGGCGTCTTATACATATATGGCTAGTTTTGAGGCCAATATTAAATGAATGTAACAATTCAGCATGTTTTTATTGTTATCTAAGGTACATGTCGTGTGTTTGGGTAAAATATGTATGGGTAGAAATATTCACAAAATTTATGTCTGAGCACAATCTCTATTTTTCCTTCTTGCAAACCGTAGCCCACCATACATGAACAGTCAAAGATGTCTAATCTAATTTTACAACCTACCGATGGAGCGTGCAACCTCTTATGAGCCACCTCTTACAAAGCAGGAAATTTCTGATGAAAAGACTGCACTACTTGACCATTTACCTAAATTCATGCACATTTATCACATTCAAAAACATTTTTCTAAAATTCATTACTATTTTCTAAACATTGCATGTACATATTTATAAATACATTATCATTTCAAAAAATTCATGTTTCTAAAATTAGTGAACATTTTAAAATTTAATGATTATTTTTCTAATATTTTCAATATTTTTAAAACTCTAGTGTGTTTTGAAAAATCATGGCTTCTAAGAAAGTTCTCTAAGATTTTCTTAAAATTTCGAATATTTTTCTTCAATCTAAGAATTTTTTTCAAGTCAGAAGAAAACCTAAAAAAAACTAAAAGCGAACAGGAAAATCAGAAGAAGAAAAAAACAAGAAAACCGGATGAATGCGCCAAACCGGATGAACTCTAGCGGTCCTCTCCCTGTTTGGGGGCAGGCTACTCCTTCAATTTCCCCCTACCCTGATGTAATGCAAGACGATGGATATCCCCTGCCATCACACGCCAAACACGTTCCTATTATTTGGTCAAGTTGGGAGGCAAGCGATTGAGCGGTTCACTAGAGCTGGGAAGCGCTTCAAGATCCAACCCCTCTCTATCCTTGGCAGCATCACCTCTTTGCCCCCACCCCCACCCCCTCTCCAAAAAAAAGGCTGGCATCCCCCGCACCCTTATCCCCATTTTTTCGTCAATCCCTTCTCCTCTTGACCTAAAAAGCTCGATGATGAAAAGTCGAAGGAAGTCTACTAATAACCAAATCCCACATGAGTGAAAGATGGACAAGGGCCACTAATTCTCACGCTATCATTCTCGTGTCGCTCTATCGCACTTCCCGATTCATTCGGAATACCAGATCTATTCTCCCCAATTTGACGCGCTTTCTATTTACAAAATAGCTTGCTGGAGAAAAATATTGGTTAAAGATCTAGGAATCATACCAGAGGACTCCCCACCCTGTCCTAGGATGGTTTGTAGATCTGTAGATTTGTGCCGCCAGAGTTCTAACCTTGTGAGGATTATGACTATGAAGTGCATCAGCGGAAGGATGTTGAGAGCTTCGCTCTAGGGTTATGGTGGGAGGAATCAAATAGGTGTCGCCATTTGGATTTTTATATATTGTGACCCATGTGGCGATGTGTGGCATCTTATACACATATGGCTGGTTTTGAGGCCAATATTAAATGAATGTAACAATTCAGCATGTTTTTATTGTTATCTAGAAAAGATACATGGCATGTGTTTGGATAAAATATGAATAGTTAGAAATATTCACAAAAGTTATGTCTGAGCACAATCTCTAATTTTCCTTCTTGCAAACCGTAGCACACCATACATGAACTGTCTAAGATGTCTAATCTTATTTTACAACCTACGGATGGAGCGTGCAACCTCCTATGAGCCACCCCTTACGAAGCAGGAAAGTTCCGATGAAAAGACTGCAGTGCTTGACCATTTTCCTAGGTCCATGCACATTTTTTCACATTGATAAACATTTTTCTAAAATTCATGACTATTTTCTAAACATTGCATGTACATTTTTATAAATACAAATACATTTAAGAACATTTTAAAAATGTAATGATTATCTTCTAAATTTGTGAATATTTGAAAAACCCATGAGTGTTTTGAAAATTCATGGCTTTTAAAAATGTTTTTGAATATTTTCTTAATTTTTTTTGAATATTTTCTTCAATGTATGATTTTTTTTTTCAAATCAGAAAACTGCCTGAAAAACTGAAAGCAAACAGGAAAACCAGAAGAAGAAGAAAGGTAGAAAACCGGGTGAAAGCGCCCACGCAGGCCCCAAAGTGGGCCGGAGGGAAAAGCTAAAAGCAAACAGGAAAACTGGATGAATGCGCCCAGCTGGGCCGGTTTGGACTCGAGGGCTGGCCCCAGCGCTCCTCCCTGTTTGGGGTTGGGCCCCGGCGGACAACCAGATCGGGGAGGAGTCCCCCTGCCCGCCGTTCCCCCACCGGCGACGACGGCGGCGATCCACCTGAGCGCTACAAAGGCGAGGGCGGCCTCAGGTGCTGTCAAGGCAGCTGTCCAGCCGGCGAGGAGGCCAGCGCTGGATAGGATGGATTCGGCGCCCCCGGAGCTCCTTGGCGAGGGCTTCCCAGGCGAGGCGCCCTGCTGCACCATGGCCGGCGAGTGCTGCAGAGCTGCGGCCATTGCTGCTCCGAGCGCGCCGATCGAGAGGAGGAAATTGCTGGTTAGTTAATTCCTTCCCTCTGACTTCTTATTTATCTGTTTCACCATCATTCAGAGTAACCAAATACAGTCACTTAAGTCTAAATCTTGTGAAATTCAAGTACTTGCTGCTGATTGACATTAACATCTGAGGATTACACAGTCAATGCCATTTCTACGGTGCACATTTCAAGCTACAAATAAAAACTTGAAGCCAACGGAATAAAGTACTCGTACTCGTACCCTTCAGAGAACAGAGTATAAGTGCAAGGTTATAAACTGAAATTCTGCAGGGATTCATACAGCTAATTTAGTGCAGATGACAAAACCATCATGCAAAAAATAAAAAACTTACTCGTTGTAACGGCTAAAAATGTTCAAATTACTCAGGGAAAGACCACCCTCATGATTATTACTCCCTCCATTCCTAAATATTTGTCTTTCTAGAGATTCAACAAGTGACTACATACGGAGCAAAATGAGTGAATCTACACTCTAAAATATGTCTATATACATTCGTATGTGGTAGTCCATTTGAAATCTCTAAAAAGACAAATATTTAGGAACGGAGGGAGTACATCCCAGAAGAATAGTAAAGTCTTAGATGTGTCAGAATTACGAAATAATATTAAGTCTTACATTTACCACAATAGTTCGACAATAGTAAATTCATAAATGTATCTGAAGAGCTAGACATCTTCATCTTTATTTAGAGGTACAAACATGGCACACAATATAACAAATGCTGCTGAAGATCTACCACACCCTGGTTAATAGTCCAGAGCTCTGGTTCAGTGGGTTGCAGCACATACACTGCCTCCTTCAGAATAATTGCTTATTCTGCATCTGTGTTCTTTGCGAAGCTTGCCCACTTCACAGCCGCAAATACATAGACTTGATCGTACACCTTGTCGAAGAGCCGGAAATAAGCAATTCTCCATGTCTTCTTGAACAGTAGTGCACAAAACACCATCCAGAGCCCCACCACAAATTCCAGCACAAGACCAAAGTAAAACGTCAGTGGGTCAAATTCTTCGTTGCTGCTTTTGAGATCACCATGGATGGAAGAATCATTTCCTGGACAATTCTTATGGACAGGAGGCCCACAAAGTCCACTGTTGCCGATGTACATAAGTGACTGGCTGTCCAAATTGAGGATGTCAAGTTGGGGGCCAGATGGTATCATTCCAGACAAACTGTTGTAGGACAGGTTCAGGTAGCTCAGAGATGTCAGACTTGACAAGCTCAATGGGATTTCACCATAAAGCTTGTTCTGAGAGAGGTCGAGAGATACCAATGACTGCACAGCGCCAATCATGTTTGGAATTTGTCCACTCAATTGGTTCGATGATAAATTCAAATTAATGAGTGCAACAAGGGAAGTGATGTCTGTGGGAATTTCACCAGTCAGGGAGTTGCTTGATAAATCTATATTCACAAAATATGCAATTGTGCTACCATAGATAAGTTTTTGTCCTTTAGTAATTACTGACAATATTTCTGCTAGGTGACCAGCGCCAAATGTTGGAGAAACCAATTGAATGTTATTTAAATGTATGCCTCGATTATCAGACCTAGGCATGAATTGCTCTTGTAAATTTTTCATAAATGTTAACTTTGACAAATGCAATGGTATAGGACCAGAGAAGTTGTTGACCGATAGATCCAAAAATTGAAGATACCCAAGATTTGTTATTTCGACTGGAATAGTACCAGAAAGTGCACTGTGGCTCAATAGTAGAAAACGTAACTTCCACAACTCTCCTATCCATGTAGGTAACCTTCCAGAGAACTTGTTCCATGCAAGATCCAAGAACTTCAGCCTTGTGCTATTCTGCAAGAATGCTGGGAATTTTCCAGATAAACTGTTATTGCTGAGCAGAAGAAATTGTATCTGTTTGCCGTCAAAACATTGAGGAATTTCAGACTCCAAAATATTGTTTGACAAATCTAGATATAACAAGCTCTGTAATTTGCACATGGATTCTGGAATGCGTCCTTCAATTTGATTTGAATACATAAGAAGCATTTCAAGATCCGGACCACCAATATTTGATGGCAGCCTTCCTGAAAATGAATTGTTTGAGATGTCCAACTCTCTGATATTTTCTGGCAACGAAGGTACTGGTCCTGTAAGCCGATTTGAAGAGACATAGAGTTATTTAAATGCCATAGTATCCAGATCTGCTGGCAAGCTGCCACATAGTTGGTTGTCAGAGATATTGAGGTAGGTGGCTTGTGAAAATGTAGACCAAAACCAATCAGGAATGTTGCCCTTCAGATATGTGCTTGAGATGCTAAGTCTGGTGATTTCTGTCTGCCATTGAAGCCAAGTTGGGAACAGTGGGCCCATCTTGGAGGATTCAAACAGTGCAGACTTCAAACTAAAGGGAGGAAGCCAACCTGAACCCACCATAACCTTCAAGCTGTTGAAAGAAAGGTCTATGTCCTTCAAGTTTCTTAGACCTGTAAAGTGTTCCTCTGTGATCATACCGCTGAAGTTGTTGCCACTTAGGTCCAGAGAAATCAGGCTAGTAAGGTAACTTATTTCAGTTGGTACACTTCCATTCAAGTTGTTATAACTTACGTGCAAGGAAGTGAGACGAGTAAGGGCACCTATTTCAGTTGGTAAACTACCATAGAAGCAGTTGTTCCTTAGGTCCAAGGAAGTGAGACGAGTAAAGGCACCGATATAGGTCCAGTGAGGTGATTGTCGCTGAGATCAAGGGAGGTTAGACATGTCAGATTCCCAAGCTGTGCTGGTATAGGTGCAACAAGGTTGTTATTGAAGAGATGCAGTGTGCTCAACCTGGTGAATTCACCGATAAAATTTGGCAGTGTTCCAGTGAAATTGTTATTACACTAGTAGAAAAAGGGCCATTTGTCCCGGTTTATAAGGCCCATCTGTCCCAGTTGGGGAACCGGGACTAAAGGGTCGTTACTAATGCCTAGGCCTTTAGTCCCGGTTCTTATACTAACCGGGACAGATGGACCAGTGGCACCAACCGGGACCAATAGGCATCCACGCGTCAGCTGTTCAGGGGCTAGGGTTTTTATTTTTTTTCTGAAAGAGGGGTGGATTTGGGGCTTTGTATGGTTAATTAAGGTGTTTCATATATTGTGTTAGGTAGCTAATTAATTAATAGAGAGAAGTGTCCTCTCTTATCTCCGTGCTTGGTCAACGCTACGTACTATACATAAAGAGGCCCTCGACACGCTAGCTAGTAAGAAAATGAAGGAAACCATCAAGTACAGAAGTTCGTCATGCATACCGAGAGAAGTGATCGACCTCTCCTTCTCCGAGAGATTGGTCGAACAACAAGTTTTCGTATTATCTATCTGACGCTACTGGCTACATACATATACAATATGTAAGATCTCTTACAATCCCCTAGCATTTGAACTCAACTTCCACATGGTATTCTCCGGCTTTATTGATGACGTGGTCAAGAAAGAATCCCGCCAATTCCTCTTGGATTGCTTTCATGCAATCTTGTGGTAGGAGTTCATTCCGCATCTGCCACGTCTAATTTGAAGAAGGGGCTTAATACATATATATGAATGAAACTCAACAGAAATGATGGTGTAATAAAATGAAATTGTGAATATTATTGCTTACGCACTTCATATTGTCTTTTAGAGTAGGCCCGCTTATTTTTCAAAGTCGCGTTGTAGGTGAACTCGCACACGTAGTATCCACAGTAATCATTCCCTTGTTCCTGCCACAAGCACTTTACGAGAAATAGAGGTCAATCAAACTGATAATGAAGCATTATAAATTGCATTGATGAAAGTAGCTAGAATCAACAGAAGATGTGCGCAACTAGCTAGCTAGTAGTACTTACTTTCGGGTATGTATATCGCAGCTCCTTCGGCAGTCCCGGAGCTTCTGCGGTGAACTTTTTCCAAACCCTGCAAGACAAAGAAAATAATTATTACTTGAGATATCAGGAAATGAACAAAAAGTTGCCGATATGGTGCGATAATGATCAATTGAACTTACTTGTTGAGAATTTTAGTCATGTCCGCATAGGTCTCGGGATCTTTTCGTCTCGAGTCTAAGACGGTTACTAGTCTCTGCTCAAGCTTAATCTCCAGGAAAATATAGTGAAAGCTACGCATGCATGCATAACTCATCAATTACATTACTATAACCTCGCTCGAGTAATAAGGGAAACCGAATATGCACACGACAGTAACACTCACTTGAAGTTGTAAGGAAAGAGTATTAATCTTTGTTTGATTTATTATCAATCATTTGAGCAAGTTGGCTTCGGCATCTTTAGCGCTCTTTTTAACCTGAAATTCATCTATGAGATTTGTGTTAATGAACCCAATATCATAGAATTTTGCTTTTCTGCACTCGACGATCTTCAATTTGCATAATATAGTGAGGATAAGTACAAATACATGCAATGAAATAGCTGAGCTATATATAGAGACTTAATGACAGAAGTAGTACTTACAGACAGTAGCAAGTGACCGTTAATTTATCGAGGGCCTTTTGATTGAAGAACTGGAAGAACTCCTCAAATGGAACATGCAACAGACCAGTTCCAACGAGGTCGTGCTCCTCTTTAACTCTCAGATACAAAGTATTCGTCCCCCCAGACTCTCTGTAGGTTTTCATGTATCAATTATGGAATCTTCGCATCATCGTTGTTAGAGATTTTTCATCTTTGACGAGAGGCTTCCCGTACTTGTATCTGTGTTCGTCCCCTCCAAGAAATCATAATGTACATCGTCGGGCAGGTAATCTCCAAGATTGCTATAACCGGGCACCATCCCTGGAGCATTAGCGACGATGTCGCTAGACACATTGAGCGGGGGGCACGATTGGTTTGCTTGTTCGCTGAGCTGGGCAATTTTTTTCCCAGCTGCTCGTTCTTTTAACCTTTGATCACTGACAGTACTTCCCGACCGCTCCGCTTCGAGATATGCCTTTTCAGTAATGCGCTCATAGTTGGTTTTCGGCAGAGACTTTGGTGGTTTCCTCAGGGCATCGATAGTGCGCTTTGCTTTCACCGGATCTACCTTCTCCTCCGGAGGTGGATGTCTCTTTGCTTTCAACCCTTCAAAGAAGTCCTTCACTTCGGTCCGCACGATCTTCGCGTTTTCCTCCTCGGTCCTCTCGTACGGTAACTTCTCTAGAGGCTTGAGAGGTGGACCGTATCTGTATTGCCTCCCGCCTCTGGCTGTACTGCTAGACGCCGGAGCAGACGGAGCGGCTGCGGCTGTCTTCTTTTGTGCTTGCTTACGAGGCGGAGAGAAGGACTACGACGCGCTGGAGCAGCCGGGGCGACGGCGGGTCTCTTCCGCCCTTGCTGGCGAGGCGGAGAAGGAGGAGGCTGGTGGCTGCTCGGGCGTGCCGACGCAGGCGGAGTGCCGCCACGCGCCGGAGAAGGAGGCTGAGTGCCCTGATCGTCACTCGCCGGAGGAGGAGGCGGAGTGCCCTGACTCGCCGGAGGAGGAGGCATCCAGTTCGGAAGCTTGATGAGCTCCTTACGCCATAGGCATGGAGTCTTCAGACAAAAACCCAGCCGAGTCTCCCCTTCACCCGTAGGGTGGTCAAGCTGGAGGTCCTCAAATCCTTCTGTGATTTCATCCACCATCACCCTAGCATATCCTTCTGGAATCGGCCGGCAGTGAAAAGTTGCGCCAGGTTTAGGAGGTGCAACAGAGCCAACAGCGGCCTTGACTTTCAATTCCATCCACTGCGTCATAAGGTGGCAATGCTGAGACTCCGTGATAGCATCTACGGGGTAGCTAGCAGGAGCCGTGAAGATAGGCTCCTGAAGCAGCTCCGTGGAAGCCACGCTGCTTCTTCGCTGAGATGGCGGGGTAGCTTCGGGTGTAGCTTCGGCAGGTCGCGTGCTGCAAACTGCCTCTCGTTCCTCTAGCGATTGTACCCTTGCGTGCAGTGCCTGTAGTTGGGACACCTCCTTTTTCTTTTTCCTCTCCTGGCGTTTGTAACCGCCTGCGTCGGAAAATCCAGCCTTCCACGAAAGGGAGCCTGACGTGCCTCGTGTCCGTTCGGGGTGCTCAGAATTCCCGAGGGCCTCTGTGAGCTCGTCGTTCTCTCTGTCCAGAACGAAGATATTGGTGAAGACCACGTTGATGAAGACCTTGGCGATGAAGTGTCGGTGATGACGTCGCAGCGGTGTGTCGACGATAATGTGTCGCTTGAAGGCGTCCCTCGCGGCGACCAAGTGTCGATGCCGTGTCGCGTCGGAGAAGTTGATGAAGAATTGCATCGCTTTCCACGCCGGCCTGGCGTGTGGACGGTGCATATTGCAGTCGCTTCTCGTAGATGTGCTCGACGAAGTATGTTGGCTTGTAGCCTGACGTAGTCTTACAGCTTGATGATGCGGCGCTGGTCGGTGTAGATCGCTCGATGCAGTGGCTCGAACATTGGTGCAGTCTGGTCGGCACGATGCAGATGTAGTGGCACGATGTCGATCTGTGCCTGTGGTGTCCTGCTAGTCCGTGGCGAGGCCTCCGACCGACTTTGAATCGGCCCTCCTGTTATCGATGCATGCTGGAGCGGATGCAGATGGCCCCTGGATGGGCACGTGATGCATGGATGCATGCTAGCTCCTGGTCTCCTAGATGTCTGTGCTGGCAGGCCGACCTGAACCGATCTGCTCTTCGTAGCCGAGATGTCGAGCCAGCGTGGTTGCTGAGTGCGGCCTCGCGTACATCACCGTGGGCCTGCAATTACTGGAGGACGCCGCGCCGAGTACGCGTTCAGTCGCACGCAGTTCGCCAGCAGCGGCGATAACCTCGGTGCTCGGTGGCGTGCGTGTCACGGTCACCGTGTGGACGGCGGCGCGTTATGGATGCCGGCGGAGCTCATGTGGAGGGGAAGCCGATGCGGCTAGACGAAGTAGAGGCCGGCATCCGGGACGGCAGATTGTCGAGGAAGATCGGATCGACTCCGTGTGACCCGCCCGGTGTTGATGCGCTCGTACGCCTGGCTGGTTGCTGATCGCCGCCCGTGGTGTTGACGTAGATCGCGTCGGGGAGGTCTCGGGCTGATGTGCTCGTCCGCCGAAGTCGTGTGTCGCTCGAAGTCAAGGGGGCCGTTGCTGGTGGCCGGCCCTCCTGGCCTGCGCGTGTAACTTACGCTGGTGGATGCGAGGAGAGATCGATCGGAAAAGTGGGTTGTGATTTTATTGTATTTTTGGTGGCTAAAAAGAAACAATTTACTAGATGATCCTTAAATCTCAAGATTGAAAGCCTACAGAATTGATTTAATATCTAAGCTATAGAAGCCAATCTAATCTTTTGATCGATCAGCTGACTCGCCCTGGGGAGAGGAGATTAATCTCCCTGAGGGCGGCGCGTTGCGAAAGTGGTGGAAGGTCTTAGGATGAACGTCGTTGGACAAACCACTCTAATACCATGTGAAATTATAGGATGGTAATATTGTGTGTTATGTTGAACTGACCCCTCGTGTAAAAAGAATTTCAAAAAAATTCCCATCGCGGCCAACCAGCTCGCGTCACATGGCATAGCTGGTTGGCTGCCTTTCACTCATAGCGTAATGGGTTTAATTGCTAGCTCATAGCTTAATGGGTTTAATTGCTAGCCAATCAGCAGATTAGGACACGTCCGCATGGCAGATCTCCATCACTTATATATACTAGTAGAATGCCCGTGCGTTGCCACGGCTTTTAATTTATTTATTTTGATTACACCTATGAATAGAACGCATATCAAATTTCACATGTATTTTTTTTCTTCTGATTATGCATATAATGTATATCATATTTCACATATATAGAAAAAATAGCCTGCGACAATTGGAAAATAATTGAAGTCCACTGCAATGTAACTTGATTATGTATAGGTAGAGAGCAATATTATATGTTACAATTAAGGTCTACATGATGCGCTTAAGATATTTCCAGTCAGGATTGTTGCCTTTAGCTTCATTTGGATGGTATCTATAATACAAAAATATATTTCTCATCTCATAATCATCCTGCACAAGCACTATATAATTAGTATGAAGATTTAATCAAGCTAACATATACCTATAGATTTCTTGTTCAGTTTACTTTTTTTTATCAATAATAAATCACTCAACATCTATCTCTTTGTCCAATAACTCTCAACTCTCTCTGCAATCCCAGTCCATGGTTGCCACCTCTGTCCGTCTCTCTCTCTCTCCCTCTCTCCCTCCCTCCCTCCCATCAATCACTTGACTTGGAATAAAAAAGGGTTAGAAAAGATACTGTATAAATAGCATGCAATCTTGCTAAATATTGCAGTGTGATAATAATATAGTACTTGTGTAACACCTTCTTATGATTTGCAACAAAGAGAAATTTACGGTCAAGGTTCAACAACACACTGTATTTTCGAAAAGATGGAGTAACACTCTAATGTCCGTTTCAGTCTGATGTGTGTTGCTAAGATATGGTACCCATAAACCAGTTTGTGAGCTATTAAGAGGGACAATGCATACTCCAAATCTGTTTTGCACGGATTATGGTTCAAATAAAGATATTTCGTTGGCTGCCAAGAAGAGTGTAACAAATCTAGTAGACTATGTGCCCTTATCACTTTGTAGCTTTGTTCGTACCTCTACATCAACACAATGGAAAGTAAAAGTATGATGACAGCAGATATGCAAAATAACTTACAATCTGAGTAACCAAATGTAGTGGTTGAGATAGAAGTGCAATCCTTTTGCGTTAATAGTCACCATGTAGAAGAAGACCCATCTGATCATCCAAATACTATATATACAATCTGCACCGTAAGCACTACATTCTTAACCCAATTCAGGAATTGTAAGTAACAAGAAATTTTAAAATTATCTCTCTTAGCTGTAGACTTTGTTGATTTTTCTAGTGGTGAACCTTCCATGATGCACTACTTTCCCATGGTTAATTGTCAGTCCTTTGAGTTAAACCGAAAAAGGCTTTCGCCCCGCTTTATAAATAAAGCAAACCGCCACATAGCACTAGTACACAAGAAGGTTCACACCACACACACACAACTCTCACAAGACAGAGTACAAAAGGTTTTGCTGAGGGCACAGCTCAACAAGCCCAAAATAAACACAAAATGGGGCCGGGGAGGGACCCGACCCCTAATCCGGCTCGGGAGGTGGCGGAGGGAGCGTCGGCGATAAGTGGACGGCCATCGAGCGGAGGTCGGCGATGAAGGCAGAGATGGCGTCCCGATCCTGGGGCGGCTAAGCGGCTGCCAGAGCTGCAAGTAACCAGACAGTTTGAAGAGAGTGTCAGTAGCACGCCGAAGCGGAATGCGCTGGATCACAAATCTATTGCGGATCGTCCAGAGGGTCCAAGCAAGAGTCCCAATCTCCAGCGACCTAATGTGGCGAGAATGCGGGGAGGAGGCCTGGAGTTCAGCGAACATGTCGGGGAAATTGGTGTGGCACCAGTTGCCACCAACCACCTCACGAAAACAGCCCCAAATAAATTGGACGGACACGCAAGTGAAGAAGATGTGATTCGAGTCTTCAGGGACGCCACAAAGCGGGAAAAGGCCGGTACCGGAGCCATTGCGCTTGCGGACCTCTACGCCAGACGGAATCCGTCCGCGGATCCATTGCCACATGAAGATCCGGATCTTCAGGGGAAGGCGGACATGCCAAACCGCCGTGAGGGGAGGCGGGGCGGAGGAGGGGGCGACAGCCCGGTAGAGGAACTTGGTGGAGAATTGTCCCAACGGCTCTAGGCGCCACTGAACAGAATCTGGGCCAGCGTCAACCTGAGGCTCGTGGAGGGCAATGCAGTCAAGCAGCTCCTGCCAGTCGACAGTTTCCGGAGGCCCAAATGGTCTCCGGAAGGCGAGGCGCCCTAAGTCAATAAGGGCCCTCTCAACCGAGATCCTAGGATCTACGACGATGGAGAAGAGGTCGGGGAAGCGCACAGCGAAGGGGGAGTCGCCCACCCAGCGGACAAACCTGAACAGAGTCGTAGCTCCAGATCCAACCGAGATGGATGTCCCGATGCAAAGCACCGGGAGCAGCTGGATGACCGACTGCCAGAACTGGGAGCCGCCAGTTCTCTGGCAGAAGGCAAGTTGGCTGTCCACGAAGGTATTTATTTCGGATAATGTCTAACCAGAGGCCACCTTGCCCTTGGGCAATCCGCCAAAGCCAGCGGGATAGTAGGGCGATGTTCATGTGCTTAAAGCACATGATCCTAAGCCCTCCTACTCCCGAGGCTTGCAGATGTCCGTCTAGCTGACCATATGGTATTTCTATCTATCGTTGTCGCCCGCCCAGTAGAAACGAGACTGGACTTTGGCGATCTCATGATGCAGGGTTGTCAGTCTTCTTCAGAAAAAACATCACATTACCAACAAAAGCTTCATCTTCCACCAAAAGAGCACATGTACCGTTGCCTTGCTAAAATGCTTCAGATTTGGTAACTTGATTGCTGCAATTACCACACACAATTGAAATAAACCACAATAGGACAGACAAACTTAATTTCGGACGTCAAGTTAATAATCATGGAGAATTAGCATCTCTTTGAAGATTGCCCAGAATGCAATCAAATCATATTTTGTTGTAGCTTAACACAAAACAAAACAAACACATTTTCTAAAAGCGTAATCTCGACAGTGAAAAACATCAAAAAGGCATTAGCCGTGCATACAGATTAATTAGTCCTAGCAAATCTATAACACCAGTATAGTTTTCAAATTAGTCATAGCAAATCTAGATTGACACTAAACCTTCTACTAACTATGTCAAACTAAACAGGAACTTTGCATTGTCTGGTCACTGCGTCTACAATCTAACATGATTGATTAATTAAGTTGGCAAATTTTTTATTTGAAAAGAGAGTTGGCAGATGGTTTTAAACTGCAACAACTGATATATGTGTGTGGCATGCACGCACACCTAGCTAGCTTCTTGGTAATGGTCACCGACTAACAATCAAACGAAGACATACACGGTGCTTAACCAATAATAATTCAGAAAATTACAAGTTAACTAAAGCATCAAATTAATTGATAGATTCTTGGTCATGGTCAATGACTAACAATCAAAGCATAAAATTAATTAATTACCAGCATATGGATGCAGAGGCAGTTGGTTGTGGGGCCTTGGACCTCTGGACCCTGAGGCGGGCGAGGTTGCAGTTGGTCCTCCGGTCGTCAATCACCGATACGGACCGAAGCACGCCCTAATGGCCGCCTCCGCCTCCCAAAATGTAACCTGCCAAGCATCCATCTAGGCATAGCATCAACTAACGGGGCTGAATTAAACAAGAGAATTAACTACTGAACATGAATCGATGATGAGGGGAAGAGAGAATTGTTTGGGTGGGTACTCACGAATCCGCGGCCTTGGATATGTCGGTGCCCTTGTTGGCAATGACGACAGCCTCGAGGATCTCGCCGAAGAGCTCGAACTGGTCGTGCACACCCTCCTTGCTCATCTTCCACGCCGGGCCATACACGAACACCTTCGCAGCCGCGTGTCATCGCTGCCCGCCGACGCCTGATGAGCCATGGAGACCCTCTTCTCCTTCTTCTTCTGGCTCTGGGATCGGCCTGGTTTCTAGTGTAGCGCTTGGTTTCCGTCGATGTAGTGAATAGATCAACAGCGTTCTAGGGATCCGGCGATCCCGTACGTGTACAAGATTCGGCGGCGTCTTCTCTGTGAGGTCGGCGGCGGCGATCTGGTGCGTCTGTGTGAGGAAGATCACACGACGGTGGCTGCATGTCCTCCAGGGGATCGATAGGATCGGTGTTTGTGCGGGTTGGTTTTTTTGGGGTGCTTGCGTGGGGTGGGGTGGGGGGACAAAAAACCAACGAAAAAAAGGATGAAAATGGTGGGACGAAAAAAATTCGTGGAGACTATTCTACCAACTGAGACATTAGGGATAGAGATATTAGTGCATGATGCTATAAAGCAAAGGATTCCATCCGTCAGAATTAGCATACACAACCAATACTTCATAAATTCATATGCTCAATCAATTAGAACACAAAGTTACTTCCATTCAAGATGAAAAACTAACACAGGTGAATGCCCGTGCTACCATGAAACAACAAACTAAGACACTAATCAAAACATCATTTCAATTCACAATGTGAACGTCACATGCGACTTATGACTGTGTTGCGACAAAAATTGATAGTACAAATCAAGACGAACATATTTGTCATCATGAGTCAATCTATTTTTTTGTCTTTCTTGATTAGTTCATTAAATGAGATATTGATTAAAATATCTATGTCATGTGCATGTGTCACAACATGTTGTGTAAAACATTGGACTATTTCTCCTATTTTCTGTTCTCAACACCATCTCAGTATTTTTGTTTCAACCTGTTGTGCTCGGCGATACTTACCCCTAGGGACTCTCTTCCTCTCGTCTTCTCCTCTTTCCCGATGAAATCAAAGCATATGGTAAAACAATATTAAAATCAAACATTTTCATGCGTCTTTTGTGCAAGTACCTCAACTGTAACTAAGGGTGAGTTGTCAACAACACGTCTCTTACCTGTTGTCAGGTATAGCTAGCGCCTAGCAAGGAAAATGATTTCAGTTGGAAAAACATAACTGCTGCTGAAGTAGTAAGATATTTGTGACCAATCCGATCTACTTCTATGTATTTTATTGAGGAAGAAAATCTACACCGGTACCAACCAGAACGTAGGAACGAAACGGAAAACGAAAAAACTGTGTTGGTCATTGCCATCGCTGCAAGTGAATGAATTCTAAAATATTCTCCAGCTCAATAGATACACCACCATACATGCAATGCAAGCTACATAGTCATTATCATCTCTGAATTATGTTTAATTCACAAAAAGGATCTATTCACCATTTACTCATTAGAAAGGAGATACAAAACTTATGCGTAAAATATAATATGATGGAAAATTAGATGCCAGCAGTTTCTGTAATATTCAAACTTTGTACATTGCAAATTGCAAGAGAAAAAACTTTAGACAAAAGCCTGCACGATTACCGGCTGGATATCATATAGAAATATATTCAGAATTCTAGAGCGGTGATTACTGATAGCACATATGCTAGTGCAGAGAGAACTCACTTGTTGTGAGAAGAGGAAGGAGCTATGGCCAAAGGTTCGTTGACATTTTCGTTGAACATGCTTCTGGAGCAGGTAAACACACACCGGCATCCTCCCGTGACTGGCAACGGCGTGTAGAGCCCTGGAGCCACCGTCCCTAGCTGCCTCCTTGATGCGGCCGTTCCTGCCATCCAGCGCCCTCGCCATGCCTGGAAAAAAATCGCCCAAATCAGAAACAAGGGCAAAAAAACAAACGCCCAAATCAGGATCTGGATGACCTGGACGCAGGACGTCGTTGGTAGGCGCGGCGGCGAGCTCCATGACACGGCCATGGCGGCACCTGCAGAGAGGAATGGCGTGCAGCGCATAGGCATCACGTGTGGATACCTGCCTGCGGCGACGAGCTGCCGAGGGGCCGAGGGAGGGCACGTAGAGGACGCTCGATCAGCCAGCTGAGGAAGAGGCAAACGCAATCACACATGTATCGATCGATCCATGAAAAACTTTGCTCGCTGCCTCGCTCGCCTCCTGGACTGCCCAGCCGCGGCGTTGCCCTTTGTATGGATGGGGCGCTCGGCTGGGAAAAGGTAGGGAGGGAGGGCAAGGGGTGCGGGGCGGGGGCGGCGGCTGCTGGTGTAGAAGGGGATGAGCGCGGGCTAGCTAGGGATCACGGGAGCCGGGAGGGAGGTCCTCCGTAGGTTTTCACGTTTGGTCTATTTTTGAGGATGACGAACGAACGACTTATGCTCAGGAGAAAAGATAAACGTGTCTAGTGCGTGTTCGAAGGAGCTAAGTATGGAAGGGGATCGGTGAAAAAAATAAATGGAGAGGTAGGTGATTTGTTTGGAAGCTGATCCCATGTATATGATATTATTTCTGAATTCTTAATTACCAAATATTTACATGATTGAATTCAATTGACACCTACCAAAGTAAGCACGAATAAATGGAAAGAGGATCGGACGCGATTCGGTTTTAGTTGCGAAGGAGAAAAAAATTAAAATGAGGGAGATGGTGAGAGGGGGACGAAAAAAACCCTGCGAAAATAAACCATGGATGCTATTCACCAACTCAGACATTAGGAGTAAGATTTGTTTCAATTAATGTGATCGGGCAATTTAAGGTAAGGTTAATTAATTTAGATTTGGTCTTTAGAGATTGATCGTGATTGATTCTTTCACATAAAGACATTCCTCAATAACTTGTGTCGGAATGGAAAGTTCTGATCCGTTCAGATTTTTTTATTGTGTGTGAGGGTGACGCGAAACTGCTCCATTAGAAATAGAGATGGATCATGGGAGGTGACGAAAAAAACCCAGCGAAAAAAACCGTGAAAACTATTCACCAACTGCTCCATTAAAAATAGAGATGGATCATGGTAGGTAGATCGACATAATGTCCGAGTAAAGCTAGGGAAGCACGAGAAGCACGCTTTCTTTTTTTTTTATATCTATAACTAACTATCTATCTATATTCTTCTGTTTCAAACTTTTTTAAAAATACCTGTTGGAATTTGCTAGTGGCCTTTTGGGCCAAAGCCCAACTAAAATTCTAAAATTTTCTTGGCCCATTCATGCATACATGCGAGTGGTGGGAGTGAGACTAAAGTTTAGTCTCACCCCATAAGTTGAGAGAGAGTTGCACCTCTTTATAAGGTGATCTCTTCTACCACTTGTGTGAGTATGAGAAGAGGAGACCTACACGCGCGCTCCTCCTCCTCGCCACGCCTTGCCTCGTCACGACGCGCCACGGGTTGCGGGAATGAGCCGAGCCGAGGACAGAGCTATGCACGTTGTCTATATTTTTACTGCTCGGGAAAAATTAATAAGTCATTAATTAATAAGTAATGGACGCGTCCGTTTCTGATCCTTTTGGATGGTGGGGTTGTTACTTGGACGTGGGTTTTCGCCATGACCTATCCGGCCCGTATTATATAGTCAGGCAGACATCTATCCTAGCCGCCACTGAATCGTATGGTTGGCACCACCGTTCCAGAGCATTGCGCTGCCAGACAAGTCTTCTTCATCCTTCCTTCCGACGTGCACCGCGAAAAGCGACAGCAGGCCTCCGGAACCCCGCCTCTCGTGATCCTGTACGGGAGAGGGGCGATCAGACTTTTGGGGCAAAAAGCTCACCTCATTCCTGAAACACAATGTCGTTATTTTCACCACCCCTCCTCGATTCTCTCTCTCATTAAATCAACGGTATTGGTGTGCAGACACATTCACCGAACAATTCTCTCTCTCTCTCTCTCTAGAATCAAATCTAAGCAATTACCCTTAGAACTTTAGCAGAGTCGCCATATTAGTAATCTCCAAAACAAATATGAAACACGTTCCATTATGTTTTGGAGGTTGCGGAGGATGTGCGCCAATATAGAATCGCCATAATGTGGCCTTCATTTTTTCTACACTATACAATAATTTAGATCAAACAATCCAATAATTCAACAAATATTACTACAATCCATTAATCCGAATATATCAAATGTTCCAAATTAACAAATAATCCGATCAAATAAATTATTCAAATAAAACAAAATGAATTTGAGAGAAATTTAAACAAGATATCTCCCAACAAGCTGTCAATGATGCTCAATTACATCCTCCTTCCGCTGATGATGAGAGGCCCCGTTTTTGGGGAGCGCACCCGCGCGACCACTAGTAGAAAATATGCCTTTAGTCCCGGTTCGCAAAGGCCATTAATCTCGGCTGTGCAACCGGGACTAAATATGCGCGACTAAAGGCTCCCCCCTTTAGTCGCGCCTCTTACGAACCGCGACTAAAGGCCCGTCCACGTGGGCGCCAGGAGTCCGTCGGGGCGGAGGACCTTTAGTCCCGGTTCTCGTGGCTAACCGGGACTAAAGGCCTCCTCCGCAGGTTTAGGGTTTTAGCCCCCCTAAACCTGGTTTCTTTTTAATTTGTAGTGTTTTATTTATTTTATTTTTTATTTTGTGTTTTATTTTAATTTTGATGAAGTTTCAGTACACATATTCTACGCTACTATATACATGCATATGAAATTTCAAACAAGAAGAATTCAAGAGGAATATATAATATATATTCAATCTCGGGTGACCATATACAACTTCGAACAAGTTTCCATACACAATTAGGATGGATGACCATATACAACTTCGAACAAGTTTCAATCTCGGGTATGCATATAAATTTCTTCGTCCTCGGTATAGTGTTCTCCTTTAGGATTGATGACTTCCCTCATGAAAAATCCTGCTAATTCATCTTGAATTGGTCGGAAGCGAGCTTCTGGACTAAGCCTCCTCCGCAAGTTATCCGTCGCCTTCCGCACGCTATCCGATGCCTTCCGCTCAGAGGTGTGTCTCCGGATGTTCTCACAAACATAGTATCCACATAGATTGGTCCCCGGTGGCTGCTTATCCACATTAACTAACCTTCTAAAATCTAGCTCATGTTTGAATTCACCGACAATTTCTTCTGAGAACCGTCTCCAAACCCTACAGGGCAAAGAAAATTAAATGAACAAGGGAGTTATTAGTTACTTGATATTAGGAAATGAACGAAAGAGACCGATCGATATAGAGCTCAAATGATTGAAAATAATTACTTTTGCAGCATTTTTCTCATGTCGGCCCAACGCTTTGGATCCGAATCCATAGAGTCCATGATTAGAACTCTGGAGGTGTGAAGTTCAATATTTAGCAGAATCCAGTGGAACCTGCGGACACGTTACATGCACAGTCATGCATAACTCATCGATTAGACATACCATGCATGGAGTAAACAAAAGAGAATGGGCACAAGAGAGAAACACTCACCCAAAATGGTAAGGAAATAGAATATGACTTTTGAGTTGATGCTTTCTAAGAAACTTGTACAAGTCTTTCTCCATGTCTTCGGGGTGATTTTGTAACACATGTCCATTAACGATATGTGGGTCAATGAACCCAACATCATGGATGTTTCTTATTTTGCATTCCCAAATCTTCAATCTGCATAATAGCGTACACAACAATATAGTTAGGACAATATATATATATATATATATATATATATATATATATATATATATATATATATATATATATATATAGTGCAGGCAATGAAGAACGAGATGAGGTAGAAATAAATCACTTACAGAACGTAGCAACTCAGGATAGATTTGTCGAGCTCGCGCAGATTGAACAGCTGGAACAATTCACTCATATGAACTTGTACAGAGTACCGTTTGGTGTGATGCTCCTCTGTAACATCCGCATAAACATATTCTTTGTCGGCCCATGTTATGAATTGCTTGTACCAACGTAGCAGATTTCGCATTTGTGGTGGTAGACTCTTTTCCCGCGCAGGCTCGACGAGAGGCCCATTCCGCACATATTGTAATGCTATCTCACATACTGGCGCATCCTCAAGGCCTAAGAAGGCACGAAGAGTCAAACCCATCTCGGACGCTTGTTTCATGGCACTCGCTACAGTCAATCCAAGTGCTGCCGCAGCTGCTATGATCTCGGGGTCCTCTTCCGGACCGGCTTTCACTATGAGCGGGGGGATCGATTGTTTATTCTGCATCCCGAGCTGGTCAACTTGTTTCCCGCTTTTTTTACTTTCTTCTTTCTCCTCCTTCAATATTTTTGCTTGCCTACGAAGTTCATGTCCATAGTCGTCAGGCATATTCAGCTCGGCTTGGGACGGTGTTGTCAAAAAATCCTTAGCCCACTTCTTTTGCTTCTCAGTGAATACTTGCTTGGGCTCAGGATCTTTCATCGCGTTCGTATCCGCCTTCCATTTCTCATAATGAGCAGACGTGGCCAATTTGGTTTCAGCTTCACTAAGTTCCCAAGGCCTTGGGAGGAGAGGCTTCAGTGATGGCTCCGGTACCCTTGTGGTCTTAGGTACATAAGGGTCCGGGTTAATAGTCCAGGAGCGGGTTTCCTTGCTGTCCGCCTGCTTCTGCTTCTTCGCCGGAGGTGGATTGGGGGGCGTCGTACCCGCCGGAGGAGGATTGGGGGGCGTCGTACCCGCCGGAGGAGGATTGGGGGGCGGCGGCTGCTTACCCGCCGGAGGTTGTGGATCGGGGGACGGCGTCGAATGGCGTGAAGGAGGTGTAGGTGAACCACCACGACCACCACCACCACCACCGCCACCACCACCACCACCACCACCATCGGAGGGGGATGGACTTGTTAGCCTTGGCGCCTCGCCTGGAAACACTATGTACTTCTTTTTCCATAGAATGATCTGGCGCTTGACATCTCCAAGTCTTCTCTCCCCTTCGGGTGTAGCTTTGTCAATCTCCAGGTCCTCAAACTCTTGGACTATGTCTTCCACCGTGACACGAGCATAGCCATATGCAATGGGGTTGTTGTGGTGGAGTGCTCCAGGTGTACAGGGTAAAGCACTGCCGGTAGCTACCTTCGTGGAAACGTTCCCCACGGGATAATGCAGATCACATTCTTTCATCTCCTTTACATCATCCACGGGGTAGTGAGGCTCCGGTGCACGAATCTCGATCATCGGTGCATTAGCACCAGGCGGGGCATCCGTGGAAGCCACGCTGCTTCTCCGCTGCTGGCTTCCGCGATCCGCTTCATGATCTTCATGCGGCCCTGCAGCCGATTTTTCTTTTACTAGTTCATGCACGGTCTGCTTCAACTCATGGAATTCCGATGCAAACTTCGCCAAAAGATCTGCATCCCGGTCCGTCTTTCTCTTACGGCTTCTGTAACAGTACGGGTCATTGTCCTGGGAAAACCCTACTTTCCACGAAATTCTGCCTTTGCCTCGTACACGTCCTCCGTGTTCATCATTCCCGAGGGCTGTTGTAAGTGCGTCTTTCTCTCTGTTGAACTTGATCAAGCCCTCTTGAGCTTGGGTCATTGCGTCAATAAGGGCTTGGGTGGGAGCAAACTTTTTCTTCCTCTCTGCTCAAGTTTTTGTTTGAGGAGGACGGCAGGCGGCGGCGGGCGGCGGAGGACGGCAGGCGGCGGCGGGAGGCGGAGGACGGCAGGCAGGCGGCGGCGGGCGGCGGAGTACGGCAAGGCGCGCATCCAGTACGCGACGACGAGGAGGACGGCAGGCGGCGGAGGACGGCAGGCGGCGCAGGGGGAAGGGGAGCGGAGCTCACTGGGGGGCGGCGGCGGCAGCGCGCAGGGGCAGGGGCAGCGGTGGCGGCGGCGCGCAGGGCAGGGCAGGGGCGGCGGCGTAGGGCAGGGGAAGTGGGGGCAGAGCTCACTGGGGGCGACGGAGCTCACTGGGGGCAGGGTGTCGGCGTCGGGGCAGGGCGTCGGCGTCGATCGGCGTCGGGGCAGTAGCCTGGCGGCGTCGGCGTCGATCGGCGTCGGGGCAGGGCGTCGGCGTCGAGAGGAGAATGGAGGTGGGGGAAAATTTACTAAGTGCTGTATATATAGACAGAGCATTAGTCCCGGTTGGGGACACCAACCGCGACTAAAGGCCTTTAGTCGCGGTTGGTGTCCCCAACCGGGACTAAAGGTTCTTTCGCGCCGTGTTCGTTCCCGCGCGGAAAGAGCCTTTAGTCGCGGTTCGTGTCACGAACCGCGACTAAAGGTCCTTTTTCATATACTTTTCATTTGAAAATCTTAAAAATACAAATAATATATCAAAAAATTCAGAAAAATAAAACTAATTCATTTTAAAATCTAAAAATAGAAAAAATATATCAAAAAATTCAATAAAATAAAACTAATTCATTTTGAAATCTTAAAAATACAAATAATATATCAAAAAATTCAGAAAAATAAAACTAATTCATTTTAAAATCTTAAAAATACAAATAATATATCAAAAAATTCAAAAAAAATAAAACTAATTCATTTGAAAATCTTAAAAATACAAATAATATATCAAAAAATTCAGAAAAATAAAACTAATTCATTTTAAAATCTTAAAAATAGAAATAATATATCAAAAAATTCAAAAAAATAAAACTAATTCATTTTAAAATCTTAAAAATACAAATAATATATAAAAAATCCAGAAAAATAAAACTAATTCATTTTAAAAATTCAGACCGATTGTTTTGTTCTACATCCTCGATCCCTTGAAGGTTTGACAAAAGATTTGATACATCATTCAGTTCATCGACCAAATACAAATCATCCGGATTCGCCATCGTACGTTTTAATTCACATGATCCATTCAACAAAGTTTGGTATAATAAATTATTACACATCAATTCTTCCCTTGTGTCCCTGCTTGCTTACGATTGTGCCGTATCCATGGAGCATCCTCATCATTTAACTTAATGCTTGGGTCAGTGTTCACTTTGAAGGGCGGAATTTCACCAAACATATTATAATCTTCTGACATGTCTGTCTTGTCCTCCACTCCCACGATGTTTCTTTTCCCTGAAAGAACAATGTGGCGCTTTGGATCATCGCATGATGTACTGATCGTTTTCTTATCTTTCCGTTTCCTCGGTTTGCTACTCATGTCCTTCAAATAAAAAACCTGAGCGACATCTTTGGCAAGGACGAATGGTTCGTCAAGGTAACCAAGATTGTTGAAATCCACCATTGTCATTCCGTATTGCTCGTCCACCTTTACCCCACCTCCTGTTAGCTTGAACCATTTGCACCGGAACAAAGGGACCTTAAAGGAGGGTCCATAGTCAAGTTCCCATATCTCCTCTATGTAACCATAATATGTGACCTTTTGCCCATTCTCGGTTGCTGCATCAAAGCGGACACCACTGTTTTGGTTGGTGCTCTTTTTATCTTGGGCGATGGTGTAAAATGTATTCCCATTTATCTCGTACCCTTGGAAAGTCGTTATAGTCGAAGATGGTGTCTTGGCCAACATGTACAGCTGATCTCCAACATCATTGTCATTCATTAAATGTTTTCGCAACCAACTGCGGAAAGTCTCCATGTGGGCCTTTCTAATCCAGGATTCAGGCTTCCCCGGGTTGTCCGAGCGTAAAATATTCTTGTGTTGCTCGAAGTACGGAGCCACCAAGCTGGAATTTTGCAGAACTGTGTGGTGTGCTTCAGTCATAGAATGACCGTCCATACATATCGTTGATTTCCTTCCGATCATGCCTTTTCCACTTAGTCTCCCCTCGTGCCGCGATTGAGGAATACCAATCGGCTTAAGGTTAGGAACATAGTCAATACAGAACTCAATTACCTCCTCATTTCCATAGCCCTTGACGATGCTTCCTTCTGGCCTAGTACGGTTACGAACATATTTCTTTAATACTCCCATGAACCTCTCAAAGGGGAACATATTGTGTAGAAATACAGGACCGAGAATGGAAATCTCTTCGACTAGGTGGAGCAGGAGGTGCGTCATAATATCGAAGAAGGATGGTGGGAACACCAACTCGAAACTGACAAGGCATTGGACCACATCGTTCTGTAACCGTGGTAGATCTTCTGGATCGATTACCTTCTGAGAGATTGCATTGAGGAATGCACATAGCTTCACAATGGCTACTCGAACATTTTCCGGTAGGAGCCCCCTCAAAGCAATCGGAAGCAATTGCGTCATAATCACGTGGCAGTCGTGAGACTTCAGGTTTAGGAACTTTTTGTCCGCCATGTTTATTATTCCCTTTATATTCGACGAGAAGCCAGGCGGGACCTTCATACTGCTCAGGCATTCAAAAAAATGACCTTCTCTTCTTTGGTAAGAGCGTAGCTGGCACAACCTTGAAACCATTCCGGATGCCGGTCATCTGGGTCTTTCAAAAGTTGCTGGTCCTGCCGTGCTTCCTTTGTATCATTTGTCTTCCCATACACGCCCAAGAAGCTTAGCAGGTTCACGCAAATATTCTTCGTAACATGCATCACGTTGATTGCAGAGCGGACATCTAGGACTTTCCAATATTCTAGCTCCCAAAATATAGATTTCTTCTTCCACATGGGTGCGTGCCCGTCAACTCCCCGCGGAACTGATTGTCCGCCAGGACCCTTTCCAAAGATGACTTTCAAATCCTTGACCATATCAAATATCTCAGCACCAGTACGTTCCGCAGGCTTCGGCCGGTGATCTGCCTTGCCGTTGAAATGCTTGCCTTTCTTTCTTACGTTATGATTTCGGGGAAGAAATCGACGATGACCCAGGTACACATTCTTCTTACAGTTACCCAAACGTACACTTTCAGTCTCATGTAAGCAGTGCGTGCATGCATTGTATCCCTTATTTGTCTGTCCCAAAAGGTTACTGAGAGCAGGCCAATCGTTGATGGTTACAAAAAGCAACGCTCGTAGGTCAAATTCCTCTTCTTTGTGCTCATCCCAGACACGTACACCAGGTCTGCCCCACAACTGTAAAAGTTCATCAACTAATGGCCTTAGGTACACATCGATGTCGTTCCCGGGTTGCTTTGGACCTTGGATGAGCACTGGCATCATAATGAACTTCCGCTTCATGCACAACCAAGGAGGAAGGTTGTAGATGCATAGAGTCACGGGCCAGGTGCTATGGCTGGAGCTCTGCTCGCCAAAAGGATTCATGCCATCAGTACTTAGACCAAATCTTATGTTCCTTGCGTCAGCTGCAAAATCTTTGAACACTCTGTCGATCTTTCTCCATTGCGTTCCATCAGCGGTGTGTCTCAACTTCCCGTCGGACTTACGGTCCTCTT